>NC_048298.1:76500740-76658285 GCF_013100865.1 Trachemys scripta elegans
CCGCGGCCCAGCGGACCCCGCGGCCCAGCGGACCTCCTGGCCCCATGGGCCCGGCCCAGCGGACCCCGCGGCCCAGCGGACCCCCCGGCCCCGGACCGGCTCCCGGCCCAGCGGACCTCCCGGCCCCGCGGGCCCAGACCGGCTCCCGGCCCAGCGGACCCCCTGCCCCGCGGACCCCGCGGACCTCCCGGCCCCGTGGGCCCGGCCCAGCGGACCCCGCGGCCCAGCGGACCCCCTGGCTCCCGGCCCCGCGACCCCGGCCCCGCACCGGCCCCGGCCAAAGAGGCCCCGGCCGAGCCCTCCCGATTTTCCCGGACATGCCCGGCTTTTGGGGATTTCCCCCCGGACGGGGATTTGAGCCCCCAAAAGCCGGACATGTCCGGGAAAATCCGGACGTATGGTAACCCTAGGATACATATAGCATTAGCTTGGATCCCAGGACATATGGAGATAACAGGGAACAAAATGGTGGACAAAGCAGCTAAAATCCCTGCAAGAAATGGAAAGATTGTCATAGAAATATCCTTGAGTAAATATGAATTCAAAAGCCTGATACTGAAAAATTTAAAAGAGTGGCAAAAAAATTGGACTAATGAAAAAAGAGGAAGAAGGTTTTTTGAAATCTGCCCTGAAGTTGAGGATAAGGGCATACTTCAGGGCCTGGATAGAACTAATAAGTGCTTTTGTTTAGAGTACTGGCTGGCCATTGTGTCTTAAACAAAAATCTTTTTTGAATAAATAGACACAAAGATGGACTATGTGCGATCTCTAAGATGGAAAAAACAATTGGTGATCTTTTTTGGGTATGTAAGAGCTTTGATAAAGAAAGAGAAAAGCTTTCCGAAGAATTCAAATATCATAAGATAACAAAAGTTACATCATGGTATTTAGTAGAAATATCAGGGAAATTGGTTGGTGCCAGGAAGGTATTATTACATTACCTAAAGGACACAGGGCAGAGTGAGAAAATATAAACGGCTAAGTATTTAGGAATTATAGTTGGTGGCAGATATAGATTCTTCAGATAAGTCTGCTTCACCATTTAAAAAGAAAAAGGAAAAAAAAAAACAGGAGAGACACCAATAGGAACATCCAGGGAGGACAGGGACTGAACTATAAAGGGAGGCAGCTGGGGAAGAAGCTGGTTTTAATATTACAGCTAGCTAACTGAACCAGCGCAGACCCCAAGAAAGAGGGCTGTGGAGCTCCTGAATGAAGGGGGATGGTGGGACCTGAAGGGTGAAGAGTCTGTGTTTTGGAAAAGGACTAAATTATTAAGACCTCACAAAGGGAGAATTTTGTTTGTATCTAAGGCCTGGTCTACACTATAGGGTTAGGTTGAATTTAGCCGCATTAGGTCGATTTAAAAATGATTGCGTCCACATAACCAACCCCGTTCCGTCGACCTAAAGGGCTCTAAAAATCGACTTCTGTACTCCTCCATGACCCTTCCTGGGTCAATTTTGGGGTAGTGCGGATGCAAATCGATGGTATTGGCCTCCAGGAGCTATCCCAGAGTGCTCCATTGTGACTGCTTTGGACAGCACTTTGAATTCCGATACACTAGCCAGGTCCAAAGGAAAAGCCCCAGGAACTTTTGAATTTAATCTCCTGTTTGGTCAGTGTGGCGAGCTCAGCAGCACAGGTGACCACGCAGTCCTCTCAGAATTGCAAACGAGCTCCAGCATGGACCGAAAGGGAGACACTGGATCTGATTGCTGTATGGGGAGAAGCATCTGTGCAGGCCAAATGCCGATCAAAAAGAAGAAATGCAAATATATTTGCCAAAATCTCAGAGGGCATGTTGGACAGAGGCTACAACAGGGACACCCAGCATTGCCATGTGAAAGTTAAGGAGCTCAGGCAAGCCTACCAAAAGACAAAGGAGGCAAACAGTTGCTCCAGGTTAGAGCCCCATACATGCTGCTTCTATGACCAGCTGCATGGTATTCTAGGTGGGGACCCTACCACTATCCCACCATTGTCCATGGACATCTGCAAGGGGGGAGTCTCACGCAACAGGGAAGAGGATTTTGCGGAGGAGGAGGAGAATGCACAGCAGGCAAGGGTGAATCTGTTCTCCCCGGCAGCCAGGAACTTTTCAGCACCCTGGAGCCAATACCCTCCCAAGGCGGGATCCCCGACCCTGAAGCCGGAGAAGGCATCTCTGGTGAGTGCACATTTGTAACAACAGTACAGGTTTAAAAGCAATAGTGTTTAATGTTTGATTTGCCCTGAAGAACTGGGATGCATTCAAGGCCTGTACACATGGAAAGGTCTGTTCACATGTCTGGGGATGGAGTGGGAATCCTCCAGGGACATCTCCATGAAGCTCTCCTGGAGGTACTCTGAAAACCTTTGCAGAAAGTTTCTGGGGAGGGCAGCTTATTCCGTCCTCCATGGTAGGACACTTTACCATGCCCAAGCAACAAAAGGCTATCATTCAAACAGTTTGATTGTTAGTGTGACTACAATAAACAATGTGGCCTTGTCCTTCCCTCCTCCCCCACCCCACCCGAGCTACCTTGTATGTTATCTCTCTTTTCTTTTTTAATTAATAAAGAAAGAATGCATGGTTTCAAAACAATAGTTACTTTATTTCGAAGGGGAAAGAGTGCTTGGCTTACAGAGTATTAAAATCAACAAAGGGGCTGGGTTTGCATCAAGGAGAAACACATACAATGTCACACCGAAGCCTGGCCAGTCATGAAACTGGTTTTCAAAGCCTCTCTGATGCGCAGCACGCCTTGCTGTGCTCTTCTAATCACACTGGTGTCTGGCTGCTCAAAATCGGATGCCAGGCGATTTGCCTCAACCTCCCACCCCGCCATAAACATCTCCCCCTTACTCTCACAGATATTATGGAGCACACAGCAAGCAGCAATAACAATGGGAATGTTGGTTGCGCTGAGGACTGACCTACTCAGCAAATAGCGCCAGCATGCTTTTAAACAGCCAAAGGCACATTCTACCACCATTCTGCACTTGTTCAGCCTATAGTTGAATTGCTCCTTACTACTGTCCAGGCTGCCTGTGTAAGGCTTCATGAGCCATGGGAGCAAGGGGTAGGCTGGGTCCCCAAGGCTAACTATTGGCATTTCAACATCCCCAACGTTAATTTTCTGGTCTGGGAAGTAAGTCCCTTCTAGCAGCTGCTCACACAGCCCGGAGTTCCTAAAGATGTGAGCATCATGCATCTTTCCCGGCCACCCCACGTTGATGTCGGTGAAACGTCCCTTGTGATCCACCAGTGTTTGCAGCACCATTGAGAAGTACCCCTTGTGGTTTATGTACTGGTTGGCAAGATGGTCCGGTGCCAAGATGGGGATATGCATTCCGTCTATCGCCCCACCACAGTTAGGGAACCCCATTGCAGCAAAGCCTTCCAGTATGACTTGCAGATTTCCCAGAGTCACCACCCTTGATAACAGAACATCAATGATTGCATTGGCTACTTGAATCACAGCAACCCCCTCAGTAGACTTGCCCACTCCAAATTGATTCCCGATTGACATGTAGCAGTCAGGCATTGCAAGCTTCCACAGGGCTATCGCCACTCGCTTCTCAACTGTCAGGGCAGCTGTCATCTTGGTATTCCTGCGCTTCAGGGTGGGGGAAAGCAACTCACAGAGTTGCAGGAAAGTGGACTTACGCATGCGAAAGTTTCGCAGTCACTGTGAATCATCCCATACCCTGCAACACTATGCGGTCCCACCAGTCTGTGCTTGTTTGCCTGGCCCAGAATCGGCGTTCCACTATATCAACCAGACCTAGTGCCGCCATGATGTCTCAATTGCCACAGCCCGTGCTTTCAGGAACGTCTGTGTCCATGTCCTCATCAAAATCTTCCTCGTGCTGGTGTCTCTTAGCGTGGTTCTGCATATACTCCAGGATAATGTGTGAGGTGTTTACAATGCTTATAACAGCAGCGGTGAGGGTGAGCTAAGCAGGCTCCATGCTGGCCGTGGTATGGCATCTGCACGGCTAACCCAGGAAAAAAGGCGCAAAACGATTGTCTGCTGTTGCTTTCCCGGAGGGAGGGGTGACTGATGACATGTACCTGAAACTACCCGCGACAATGTTTTTGCCCCATCAGGCATTGGGAGCTTAATCCAGAATTCCAATGGGCAATGGAGATTGCGGAAACTGTGGGATAGCTACCCACAGTGCACCGCTCTGTACATCAATGCTAGCCACGGTAGTGAGGACGCACTCTGCGGACTTAATGCGCTTAGTGTGGACATAAGCGATCGACTGTATACAATCGATTTCTAAAAATTGACTTCTATAAAATCGACGTAATTTCATAGTTTAGACATACCCTTAGAGTAAGTCATTCCAAAGAACTAAAATAGAGCTGAGGGAAAGTAGCCTGCAGCGCTACCTTAGCTTAGGCCATAAGAGGGTGGGGCGGGGATGCTCTAGGGTGACACATGTCCATACTGTCTCCCACTGCCCCATCCAACCCCTGCTCCTTCATGACTGCCCCCTGGGACCCTTACCCCCATTCAATTCCCCTGTTCCCTGCCCTCTGACCGCCCCGACCCCTATCCATCCCCCCACCACCACTCCGAACTCCCCTACCCTCTATCCAACACCCCCTCCCTGCTCCCTTACTGCGCTGCCTGGAGGTGGCTGGCGGCACTAGAGCCGCCGGGCCGGAGCCGGGGCGGCCGGGGCTGGAGCCACCGGGCCGGGGCCGCTGGACCGAGACCGCCGGGCCGGAACCACCAGGCTGGGGTCAGTGCCGCCCAGCTGGAGCCGCTGGGCCGGAGCCGGGGCCAGGGCCGCTGGGCAGGGGCCGGGGCTGCTCAGCCGGGCCGCGCCACCACGCAGCGTCTCCCTGGAACCTTCCTCGCACCCCCCAGCCCCAGCTCACCTGTGCGAAGCCGCTGCTTGCTTCTCAGCCCTCCCAGGCTTCCCGTGCGAAGAGCTGATTCGCGGGAAGCAGGGGAGAGAGAGGAGAAGAGGGTTGGAGCGTTCAGGGGAGGAGGCGGAAGTGAGCTGGGGTTGGGGGCGGGGCAGAGGCAGCTTTACCGGTTGTTAAATTTAAAAGCCCTTGTAGAACCAGTTGTCCCGCGTGGGACAACCGGTTCTAAAAAGGCTTCTAAATTTAACAACCGGTTCCAGTGAACCAGTGCGAACCGGCTCCAGCTCACCACTGGCCGGCACCATGTGGCAGGCTCCGGGGTCTGGACAGCTAGCAGAATCGGGGTCTGGGCAGCCAGAGGGCTGCCGTCCGGCACCACACAGCAGGATCAGAATCCGGGCTCCGGCCTGCCATCCAGCCCCACACAGCAGGGTCAGGGTCTCAGCTGCCACTCGGCCCTGCACAGCAGGGTCCAGGGTTGTGGCAGGGTTCAGGGTCTGGGTCCTAGCTCCCCCCCAACCCCACACTGTGGGGTCCAGGGTCAGGGGTCCCTTTGTCTTTTGGTAGGCTTGCCTGAGCACCTTAACTTTCACACGGCACTGCTGTGTGTCCCTGTTGTAGCCTCTGCCCAACATGCCCTCTGAGATTTTGGCAAATATATTTGCATTTCTTCTTTTTGATCAGAGTTCGGCCTGCACAGATGCTTCTCCCCATACAGCAACCAGATCTAGTGTCTCCCTTTTGGTCCATGCTGGAGCTCGTTTGCGATTCTGAGGGGACTGCATGGTCACCTGTGCTGCTGAGCTCGCCATGCTGACCAAACAGGAAATTAAATTCAAAAGTTCCCGGGCTTTTCCTGTGGACCTGGCTAGTTCAACAGGCATCGGAAAAGGTCCTAAGTGCTTGAGACTGTAAAGTTTTTGGATTTGCCTGTTTAATATTTTTATGGAAAAGTTCTTTTGGAAGGCATCAATGGTTTGTTTATTCTAATTACTGTGCTAAAGTAAGTTGGTATTAATACAGGTTAATGTGATGAATGCATCAATATAACAGTAATTATTTTTGCTTTAAATCAGAACTAACACCCATCATGGATGTTGGTTAGTTTAATATTCTATATTCTTATTACTAGTCTGAAAGTCTCCAAAGTGTACATAAAATCCGCCATACTTTTTTGGAGCATTCATGTGGGGTGGGGGGAAAACATTCAAATGTCGGCAACCATGCACTGAAGCTAAACCACTGACTTCTCTTCTTCTGTGTCAGGGAGGACTTGTGACAGTGCAAGAACTTCCCTTCCACATTTCTAAAAATTGATTTGTTAAATTTAAAAGGGACCTTGAAACATTTCATCTCCCTGGTCCTCCCACATATCTTTAAGTTAATCCTACTGATGTCTGAGAACTTGACTCTGATGCAGCAAACAAATTGCAAACGCTATTCATGAGCAACACATTCTCCTGTTAAAGAAAAGAATTAGAGCTAATCTCTTTGCTATTTTACCCTTACTTAAACATCTCATTGAGATTGATACCTTCATTATTAACTAGCATCAGCAGGGTGTGCCTTGACAAAAAAAACTCTCTTTGGGATCAATAGCAAACAACAGCTTGAGCTTAACTCCTGGCACCACTAACTAAACATGATGTAATTTGAATGTTTGACCCTATCTGACGCCATTGTTTAGAAAAAAACAAGTGGGTACATAGAGCTATAACTTGACTTCTCAGGAAAAATTAGTAAACCCAATCTTGCAAATACTTAGGCATGTACTTTATGCAAGTCAGTAATCCCATTGAAGTCAATGATGTTACTTGCCTAAGTAAAATTACTCATTTGCCTAAATATTTGCAGGATTGGGTTTACAAATTTTTCCTGAGACGTGTGTATTACAAAGTATAGCCACGTATAGCAGTGCCTGACAACATGAATGTATTTGCTAATTCAAAAATAATTCTCCCACATCAGAGGTCTTTGGTGACCTCAGTGTTTTACTATATTGATCTATCTAAGTTCTTATGAGAGCCAGCAGCACGGTATGTGAGTGCCTCTTAGAGATAACCAGACTCACAACAGACCAGTAGTATACACTGGACATTATGCTTTTTATCTCAAAATATATTTTTAAAGTTATTGCAGGTGTGTACAGTAAGGTAAACTTTGATTTTTCAAGCCTACAGTCACCACAGCTTTTAAAAAAATAAATATGATTTACTGATTAAGTTCTTTTCCTAGGGAAGCCTCATTTGTGTCTCTTGGGTCTCTTTTTATTTCCCTTTAAATCTCCTTTTCCCCACCTTGCTACTTCTCATTGTTCCAAATGCTGCTGAATTGAGATGCCAATGGGAAAAATAAGAACATTAAACAAAAGAGATTCCAGCAATAAGGGTGAACCTTTATTTTAAGGGATAGAAAGAAAGGGTGAAATGCACAAAGGAGACTTAGACACCTAGCTGCCACTTATAGGCACTTAAATCCAAAATTTAGATACTCAAAATACTCCTACTCAGCTGCCACCTAACTCTGTAGGTATCCAAATTCCCTAGGCAACTAATTTTCCTGTGGTAAAATCTCCTGGGAGCCTAAATTTCTGCTGTTGAACATACACACACTGCCTAAATCCCGACAGCACCAAGCAGCTCAGAGCCCAATTCATGCCTAAACCCCAGGGGATTCACAAGATAGTCATTCCCCCCACCTATTGCTCTGGCAGGGCCTGATCTGTGCTCAGAGGCTGTCTTAAGAGCCCATCTACTGTACAAGCCTTGCACAAAACACAGGAGATGGTGGTGGTACCAGTGCCTTTATAACAAACAACCCAAAGGTACAGCACTTTACCAGAATGTGGAGACTCAGGTACACATCCCCTGTCTGTTTGATAGGGATTTGAGCCCAGGTCTCCTCTGAGGCAGGAAAGTGCCCTAACCACTGGACTAGGAGGTATCCTGAAGTAGGGCTTGCTCTGAATCTCTCCCATTGAAGTTGCTCTCCATTTTGTATAACATTTAAATCATCATGGAAGCAGGGATTGACCTCAGGTCTCCCAGGGTATGTCTACACGGCAATTAAAAACCTGCAGCTGGCCTCTGCCAGCTGACTCAGGCTCACGGGCTCAGGCTAACGGGCTGTTTAATTGTGGTGTAGATGTTCAGGCTCGGGCTGCAGCCCAGGCTGTAGGACCGTGGGAGGTTGGAGGATCCCGGAGCTTGGGCTGCAGCCTGAGCCTGAACATCTACACCTCAATTAAAGAGCCATGGGCGGCGGATATAATAGGCCAGGGGAGGCTCTGCCTCTGCCTCCCCTAGCACAGCCGCTGTCATGGAACCCCAGTTGTGGGTTTGGCAGGAGGGACATTTTTGCTTTTTATTATGCCCCATGCAGGTTCTGTGGCGGCTGAGGAGGCAGTATATGCTATTCAGCTTCCTGGGTTCATCAGTAATCTCCCTGGAGTCACTGAGTAAAACATACCGCCTCCTCAGCCACCCCAGAACCTGTATGGGGCACAGCAAAAGCTCAGGTTCTTCTTCCAGAATAGAGAAGAAGAGAAGAGCTTTTGAATTTTCGCAGGTGGCTTGGAGTCTGTGGAGGGGAGGCGTGGCTCCAAGAGCTCTGGCCAACCCAGGGCTACTCTGAGCAGGTGGCACAGGGGGAGGGGGCCTCAGGGCTCCAGATGGCCCAGGGCTTCTCTGGCTATAGGGGGAAGAAGGGGGTCTCGGGGCTCTAGCCATGGAGGGCAGGGGATCTTGGGACTCCGGCCACAGAGACAGGAGGGTGGCTTGGGCTGCGAGGGGGACAGGGGATCTTGGGACTCCGGCTGTGGGGGAGGGAAGGAGGTCTCAGGGCTTGGGCTGCAAGAGGGGCAGAGGATCTCGGGGCTCAGGCCGTAGGGGAGGGAAGAAGGTCTCGGAGCTCGGACTGTGAGAGGAGTAGGCGATCTCAGGGCTCTGACTGCAGAGGGAGGAGAGGGGCTTGGGCTGCAAGAAGAGTGCGGGGTCTCAGGGCTCCAGCCACAGGGAGGAAGTTGGGGGGGCAGGGGGTCTTGGGGCTCTGGCCCTGGGGGGGGAGCAGTCAGGCAGAAGGGGTGGAGCTGGGGGCTAGCCTCCCCAAAGTGGGGCTCTATTTGCTGCCCATGTAAATAGACCTTAGTCAAGCCAGAGTCATGGGTGTCTATCTGCAGTGTAGGCCTACCTATACACCCCACGTGAGTGCTCTAACTACTGGGTTATAGAATCAGTCTGTCTCTGCCCAATGGTTATTTAAGTATTTTATACAAAATGGGACCTCTTCAACAGGAGAGAGGATCCTCTCCCACAACAAACCATCCTCTAGTGACTAAGGCACTGATTTAGGAGTGGGGAGAGTTGGTTTCAAACCTGCTTCATATCAGGAAGAGTGGAGATTTGAACCTTGGTCTCCTGAATTCTGGGTAAATGTTCTAGCCACTTGGCAGCAAGTGGCAGCAAGGGGACTTTCATCTCCCCCTTCTGGGTTTTTCTTGAAAATGGACTGACCTGGCTTAGGCACCTAACTCCACAAGAGAGTTCATAGCCATGAATCCCAAGCAGAGGGAAGCACCAAATTCCCTCTTAAGGGTAGGACTTAGGTCATACCCTTCTGCATAGCATTTCCTCCTGGTTAGCTTAGGTGGCTTCCTGCTCAGCATTTGGCATCTATGAATCCTGGTTTTAGGCACCTAACTTTCCCCATGCATTTTATAGGGAGCCTGGGTCTCTAACTCAGCATTGTGAATTCCAGTTGATGGTAGGCTGCCTGTGATAGAGTGCTGGGCAACAGCAGCTAATCCAGCACTCTGATCACTGCAACTTCAATTAGTTACCCTGAGCACACCTGAATATGGGAATTGTGCCAAATTAATAGATTGAGACTCGGCTGGAAAGAATATATTATCTCATTCATTCAGAAGGTACAAAGACACAAGAAGGAAGCGCAGAGAGGGAGAGAAAGTGAATGACCTGGTAGAGTCAAGGCCACAGGAGGTCTCTGCTGGGCTCAGCTTTCTTATATCCCCATGATACTGTTAAAGCTGTTGCACAATCTGTAAAGGTGGTGGGAACAAACTTTGCAAATAGATCACTGTGTGTTTTACCTAACAAATAGCTTGTTTGTCTGGCAAGAGGCAGGAGTGGAGTGTGCCCCTGCCACAGTGCCTAAATGTTAGGTGTTGTAGTGCTCATCCTAAGTCCCTCATTTGTATTCCGTCCATAGAGGGAAAACTCCTAAGTAGGTCCCAGGACCTTAGGATTTAAAGATGCTAAGAAGATATGCTCAAAGCATATCTTTTTCTAGATATTTGAATATTATCCAAGAGGCTAGAAGGGCCCCTGTATTGTTAAGGTTCCTTTTCCTTGGATATGTTGAAATTTCCTGATTTCTAATGGTGTTCTGTGTGACCGCCTCCTACTCACCAGGGATGAGGCTGTTTGTTAGAGTAGGAGGGGGCATGCCCAGTTATCTTTCCCCACTTCCAGTTGAATACTGCACAAACCACAGCTCAGATGGTCCCAGAGAATTGGCTCATAATTGTTAGCAGATGAACCAGACTTCCATGATGCTTTGTAAATTAATCAAAATGCTTTGTATCTGTAATCTTTTGTACTCAGGCTAAATCTTGATGTGTTGTTGAATGATGGATTGTGTGTGACCTTTTGCTCTAATCCATTGACCCTTAGGGAAACCAAGAAAGGGAATGCTTACTACAGATACCTTCTGGGACTGAAGAGGTAAAGATATGTTGAACAGTGTCTTTAGCTTATCAATTATATAAATTGAGATACCATGAAAGGAACTCATGGGTTGAAAGATCACGAGAATGGAATTTTCTTTTTCTTTTTTGTAGGTCTGATATATAAAGGGGTGAGTTTCTGAAAGATAGTTTGGAATGGATATGGCTGCAGGACTGCTTCCCAGGATTGGTGACATATTTGCCTCTCTTTATTATGCTGACTACACTTCAATTAAAAAAAATTATTGAGCCTGGTTATCTGCCCTCTGTTAATAACAGAATCGAACCTTTACCTAACATAATGTTACAATGACAAAACAGCACAATGCAAGAGTGTGGTATGGAAAATTACCAGGGATAGAGAGAATGTCTTTTTAGGTGTCTGCACTATTAGTTACCAAAACCTAATCACATTACAAAAGTATTTTTTTAAATAGTGATCTATTCTTTATGTGTGTTTAAAAGCAGAGGGTGAAATTATTTGCCAGATTTTGAGCTTTATTTAGATAAGTACAGAAAGATTCTTATTAGCTTGTGGCAATCCTTAGTTTTATAATAAGCCTTTCTTTTGGCAAAACACTGATGTTTCTTTCAGTAAAAATTGAAGTTTCTCAGAGATTTGAAGTAGGGAACAAACAAACAAAGCTCTGTTTTAAAGGAACAGCTGGCTTCTGGAGCCAGCTGGCTTCTGAGTGTGCATTTGTTAAACTTTCTGCAAGTTGAAAATTAAAATAATACTCCAGTACTAGTAAAGACCAACGTCAATGTGATGATAGGACCAAAAAGAGTTCTTAGACTGAAAGACAATCTGTTCTCTAATTTAAGTATTAATTTGAGAGGTCATATGGAGGAAGGTATGACTGGATGTATACTTGTTACCTAACCAAAATTCATCATTAGATTGCAAAACAAAATTTTAATTGTTAATGTGTCCTTTAGATAACAACTTTCAGCTTTTTGCCAAAAGTACTTAATCTTCTACTGGTAAATTGTTAAGTATTACTTCTTCTAACAAAAGATTTGTTGTTAAGACTCAGTGTTTTAATTCTAAATTAGATTAATATTTACAGTGGCGATCTGTCTTCACTCAACATTGCCAAATCATAAAATGATATGTGATCTTGCACAAAATTTTGCTACTGCCTTTTCCTTAATTCAAACACTCTTCCCAACTTAGCAGCACACTTTTTTCATTTTAGAAAGTAATGGTAATTTGATAGTCCCTGAGCTGAGTGTTTAGGGGCCTCTGCTTCTGGAGCAGGCAGAACCTAGTGTAGCCCAGTGGGCTAGTTTGCCTTTATTATATTTACTGCTTTGCATTATATTCTGCTTTGCATTATATTCAGCAGTAATGCAAGAAACCTACAGGCCTGTTGTGACAGATTTATGTTCCCAATCTGCCTGGGGCATCAGGTGATCAGGCTGAGGCCGCAGGATCTTTAGGGGAGGAGATGAAGAGCAAACCAATTGTCTGAATTTTAAAGCTTTATTAATAAAATAATAAAATAACAGCGGAGAGTGCTGGGGATCCCCCACATCACTCAGAGGAAGGAAAAAGCAAAGCATTAGTGCCCCAAGTCCTAACCCACTTTCATACTCATGCCCGCACTACCCGAGGCTGGCCAAGCCTGGGTGTAACGTAAGTAGAAGAGCGGGAGGGGTGGACGGGAGTTCTTGTCCCGTGCACGGGTCATCCGGGGTCCGCTGTTGATTTCCAACTTGCTCCGGCTCTCAGGAGAGTTTTTAAGTCCTGGGTTCTTTAGGGGGTGTTTCGTTCAGGGACCTCTGTTCCTGGTGCTCTTTGTACCAAACCGGCTTTCTGTGGCCTCCTCAGCATTCCCAAAACGGGACGCGAGAGTCTGTTTTTCCCCTCGCTGGCCTTCCTCTTCTCGCTCATTTTGGCTGCCTCTGCAAGTCTGTTCAGCTGAATATTCCTTTCTCACGGTTGGTCGGGGTGAAATCCAGGCCCCTGTCTATCTTGGCAGGCAGCCAAGAGTCAGATGTGTGGCCTTATCTTCAGACTGAGCTAGCCGAAGTGTCGAATTAACCCATTCTCTGCTCTCTTCCTTCTCTTCCCCTCCCCCCCCGCCCCAGATTCTCGTAACCTGCAAAGGAATCTGCCACTCCACACTCACACCTTTGAGCCTCCCCAACATGCTTTGCGATGCTTGCAACAGCATTAGCAACATGCAGTGCTGATCTGCCTTCCCAAGGGACCTGAGGGAGGGGGCCATTGGGTTGTGACACTGTATCCTGTAAGACATTAGCTTCAGCAAGTTAGCATAAGGTTTGAGACGTATGAACTTTGAACAGATAAACTTTGCACAGATAAATGGCCCAACGGAAAACCCCAAGTATTTGGGAAGCTGAAAATAGAGTTTAAGGGGAAGTTGTGGCTGCAGTAAATAATTCAACCACACAAGTGTCCTGGCAATGAACTGATGTACATAACAGGTGCATGAGATACATTTCAGGCTAGCCTGCTTGCTTGCCTATATATATATATATATATATATATATATATATATATATATATTTCTTATACGTTTCTTATTTTCTTATGGATTTGATTATTTGTTTTATTATAATAGGCCACATCCTGTGTGGTGAGCTAAGGCAAAGTTAGCATACATATGTTTGGGACCTTTCACCTAGATAGATGGTGATGAGCTAAAGCATAAGGTCCATGTATGACTGCGACCTTTACCATCGAGGATGTGTTAAAGCAGGTTGGCATAGGGGCTTTCCTAAATTCATACCCTTTTAAACTTAACAGGTCCACCACAACTTGGAAAGAACTGAAATAACCAGTTCAGACAGAAATAAAAAAATGTGATACCTAACCACAAAAGGGCCATGGTAATGAATGGACGTATATGATAACACTGCTCTACAGCCAAAATGCTTCTGAAATAAATGTAGTCAAACTTTACTAATTCTGGGTCACTGAGAACAAAAATGATGCTTAAAATTGTTGATTGGCTCTAGTTTTCAAGATATGCTATTGAGTCAATATATATGACTCTTGACTTGGGAATGGCGGAGGATAAGTGAGTTATAAAGGGAAGGGATCTCAATTTAAACCAGAAATGACTAAAATACATCTTTGACTGGATCTATGAATAAATCTATGACTGGGTTTGGACAGTACTTGCTTTTTAGGCAAAACAATGAATGATGCAATCTGAAGCTGGTATTGCATCATACATGATATGAATTGCATCATGTTATTCCTAGAAGTCATGGATGATGCAATCATAACGAAGCTTACAACACTCTGCTGAACAAATTGCCCTATATCAGCTCTAGAAATCATACAGTGTCATGCTCTCTTATTTGTCAGTGTTTGAATTTGCAAAGGGACACATTTCTGTTTAGCCAAAGTGAGCAGAGATGGCTTGTACTTGTGTGAACAGTGCAGATAACTTCTGCTATGTTTGTGGTGAAGTGACTTTTGCATCACAAAAGTGCAGTATAACCACTATGGTTAAGAAAGCCTATCACCTTTATTTTGGCTGCAAAATTGGAGATCAGGACAAGAGGTAGGCCCCATACATATGCTGCAACACTTGTGCAACAAATCTTCACCAGTGGTTGAACAGAAAAAGGAAATCTATGCCTTTTGCAGTGCCAATGATTTGGAGAGCGCCAACAGCTCATACCAGCAATTGTTACTTCTGCATGGTGCCTCCAGTTGGGAAAGGTGTGTCAAAGAAGAAAAAGTGGACTGTGAATTATCCAAACATTCCATCAGCTATGTGCCCAGTACCCCACGGAGAAGGACTGCCGGTTCCTGATGCACCAGAATCATTCTCACTTGAGTCAGACGAGGAAGAGGAAGAGGATGAAACTTCTGGTCCTGAACCATCAATGTCACAGGACCCACATTTTCTCCCACCTCCTCCTCTGAACCACACCTCATAACACAAGGTGAACTGAATGACCTGTCAGGATTTGGAACTACCCAAGAGTAAGACAGAGCTGTTGGGCTCCAGACTACAGCAGTGGAATCTCCTGGCAGGTGATGTTAGGGTTTCCATGTTCCGTGACCATCAAAAGGATCTTGTCCCATTCTTCTTCATGGAAGGTGATCTTGTAGCCTGCAACAACATCGATGGTGTGATGGCAGCCCTCAATATCATTCACGATCCGGATGAGTGGAGACTGTTCATTGATTCATCGAAGACGAGTCTTAAAGCAGTTTTACTGCATAATGGCAATGTTTTGCCATCAATTCCAGTTGGTCATGCAGTCCATATGAAGGAAACCTATGACAACATGAAACAACTTTTGACGTGCATAAACTATGACCAACATCAGTGGCAGCTTTGTGGCGATTTGAAGGTTGTTGCTCTCTTGCTTGGTCTGCAGACTGGATACACAAAGTACTGCTGTTTTCTCTGCGAATGGGATAGTCGTGCAAGAGATTCCCACTACATCAAGAAAGATTGGCCACTCCAACAGTCATTGGAGCCTGGGAGGAAAAGTGTTCAGCATTCACCACTTGTTGAATCAAGGAAGATTTTGTTCACCCTTACACATCAAGCTGGGTCTGATGAAGAACTCTGTCAAGGCCATTGACAAAACACAAGCAGCTTTCAAGTACCTCGTCGAAAATTTCCAAGCTTAAGTGAAGCTAAGATAAAGGAAGGTGTCTTTGTTGGTCCTCAGATTCGTGAACTTCTTCGAGATGATGCATTTGACCATGCACGGCGTGGCAAGGAAAAGACGGCATGGAAAGCCTTCCAGTTAGTGGCAATAAATTTTCTCCGGAACAACAAGGCAGACAACTACAGGTTGGTGGTGGAAAACCTCCTCAAGGCATACAAAAGCCTTGGTTGCAACATGTCACTAAAGCTACATTTTTTGCACTCTCATCTAGATTTTTTTTCCACCGAACTGCGGAGCAGTGAGCGACAAGCACGGCGAGCGATCTCACCAGGACATTGCAACAATGGAGAAATGCTATCAGGACAAATGGAGCCCATCAATGCTTGCAGACTATTGCTGGACAGTGACAAGAGATGCTCCATTTAATGAACACAAGAGACAAGCCAAGAGGCACAGAGTAGACACTGAATAGGACTAAACTATGTACAGAATAGTTTTTTGCCTTTTGTGTCATAATAAATTTTATTTATATAATCCTTTTGCTGATTTTTAAAGTGTTACATAAACAGTACAGGTGAAATATTATCATGTAAAGCAACCATAAACACATGAAAAGACCTAGGTTTACAATTTATGATTAAAACTCTACTATCTACACAATATACATAGACATAAAATGTAAAAACTTAAATATCTTAGAAACAGTAGCCAATCAGTTGTTTTCATTGTCATATTTGAATTCAGCACATCAAAATACATAATAAATAGTACATTTTATCTCTGAAGCAGACGACTTCTCAAAAATTGTAGACCAGTGTAATAAGTTGAGATCATTGATATACTAACCTATAGGAAAAAGACTCTCCAACATTAGTAAGGTGAGGAAATACAAATAAGGAGAAGGGAAAAATCCCCTATTGAATATGCATCAACCATAACAGCATCAGCGTAATATATTATAAAAGTGGCATCCCAGCCTAGGGACGGTAGGAGAGGGAGATGTAGTTCTTGTGAGGTGCCAGAATGATGGCCACTGGTGATGATGGGGAAGGTGATGGTAACGAGGAAGATGATGGCTAACATTTGAGGCTAACATTGTTCTACAAGGGATAGTGTGAGTATATGGGTGTGCAGATGTACATTCTGTAGTATCTCTATCTTACTAAGTCGAGGTGTTTGTGACTGTGCTAAATGTATTAATAAACTATATTTGTAAATATAAAAGAGCTCCTATAGTGTGAGTGTTGCAACTGTGCACATCAGGGTTCCCAACTATATAATAATTTGAATAATACTGGGCCTGAGCTTGGGGCAACCATCAAAGTGATAACTGAGGATTCTTAAATAATCAATATAATTAATACATAATCTAAAGATCAGGCAACACTAGTGACTCTGCTGACACCATTAGGGCTGTTTAAAAGCTTTTACACAATCTTCTCTGCTCCTCAAAAAAATAGCCTTTTCTTAAAAACAAAAACTGTCATCATCATCAACCAATCCATCATCATAATTTTTTGCCAGTTTTCTAGATATTTTACTGAAATGTTTATGAAAATAGTTTTTGAAAATCATTATTGAAAATATTGATCCCATATTGTCTTACTGAAAATCACGTTTTCACTAAATGAGTAATTTAGACAACAATTTCAATACATTTCTGTAAGAAATACATCAGAACATGTTATAAAATGGGTCTATTTTGAATCAGTTATGTTCAGAGCATAGAAACAGAAATTAGATAAAAATATTAAAAAATCTTGCTGGAAGGTTGCAGTGTAATGCTATTTTATTTCTTAAAATCCAGAAACTTAACACACAAGAACAACAACAACAACAAAAAACAGAGAGAAGCAGGCTCCTTCCAAAGGCAGAGAGGCACAAGTCATTCCACCTTGCTCTAGACTGATTCTTTGTAGACTGACTTAAGGCTGCTAGATCTCCATCACATGCCTCCCCATACAGAGTCCCCTTATGCTGCAGGCAGGTCCAGGAAAACCCCTGTCAATCTGAAGTGTTAAAATGGTAAGCTCTCAGTTTTCAATATACCACAGAACTTTGCAAAATAGGAACAACTTCAAAATTTTTCATAAAATTGTTTTCCTGTTTTTTGCCATTTCTAGTTATATGACATTTAAATAGCTCTGCTCTGCTGGGGCTCCTGGTTGGCTATGGATCAGTTAAAATTGTTATCACTATTATACAGATAGTGGGAGTGAGAAGGAATAAGGCTGAAAGAGATTCAATAAGTTCTCTAAGGAATTCAATTTCAGAACCAAGTTTTAAACTCCAGGCCATCTGTCATTCAGTCCACTGATTAAGCCAAAAGACCAACTTTTGTGGGGTACTTGCAAGAGGAGGAACGCTAGTGCCTTAGGGCCTTATTTTGTGGAAAGATATCATGTACATAAGGGAAAGGATTTCAGTTTCCAACAAAGAACAAAGACAACTAATTCTACAGCAGCATTCCCTTTTCCCTCAGACACTGGAGCTGAGTTCTCCATAGTTTGAGGATCCAAGTGGGTAAGCACATTGCAGTGCCACTGTGGCAGACAGTTAAAAAGGGATAAGGTAGGCAGTCAGGCTCTTTAAGGGGATTCTTTACTAAAGATACTGACTGTGGAAGCCCTGTCAGTATAGTTCTGTTAGTACCATGCTGCCAGAGCAGGCGTGTATAGAGTCATTACAGAGGTTCAGGGCTTTCTACTGAAGCTTTGGGATGCATTTTTAAAATGCAGATCCTTGAATTTTCAATTCTCTTTGGGCTGGAAATTATCATGAGTGTGAGTACATGGAGAATCCAGCAATTGAAATGAGAGTATTGCTTTCATATGGAAAGCCAACCCAGATAATGTAGATGCTCAGGCTTAAATTTTTAGAGCATTTGTAAAAATGTCACATGGGAATTGCTCATGCAAAAAACCTGCAGGGATTTGTGCCTAGATATTCCTTTTTAACATATAAACAAATATTATGGTAATAAGTTGTGTAGAAATACCTATAGTAGATACAAGTTATGTTATTTGAAAGAGTTCATTAACATCTTGGCAAGATTTATTGCTTTAAAGTTCAATACTTAATTATTTTTAAAAATAGGCTTCTACTGATGAACTTCCTAGAATTGTGTCCAACCTCTTTAAAGGCACAATTGATTTAGTCAGTACCTTGTCCTGTGTTTTAAAAGTTAACAATGTCATTGTCATTATATTCAGAATGCATATCCTTGTTGCTGCTAGACTCTGGTTAAGCAGTGATGAAATTTAGAGCTTTTTGTAGGACCAGAATAAGTCCATAGGTCTTACATGTCTGAATTTTTTGCAGCGTTCCACCATCTCTAGCCTATATTACACACACACACACACAAAAACCCTATGTTAAAATAACATTGGGTATGTCTATACTAGAAAACTACAGTGGTGCCATTGTAGTGCAGATACTTACTACAGTGATGGATAGACCCTGCTCCACACCTCCTGGGTGTGAGTACGGCGGTAGTGAGTGGCAGGTGGGTGTCACTGAGAGCACAGGAAAGACAGGCCCGTGTTTTAAGTTCCAGGGTGAGGCCACAATGTGGCCTGGTGCAGCCAATATGGGAAAGTCTGATTTTGCCCTATTAAGCCCTGGGATAGAGGGAGCATGCTCAGTCCAGTCCAGACTTGAGCATACTCAGTGAAAACAGAATTTTTGAAGATTTTAGCCACTAAACCTAAAGAAATCTCTACGCCCATGTGTAAACTGCAATTTTTCAAAGGCTTATAATTTTATCAGATTTGGGCAGTTGTTTAAAGGGACAACAAAAGGCACATCCTCTGCCACATTTCAAGTCCCAGTTCCAAAGCCTGGGGATGTTGGAATTGTTCAATGAAAAGGTTGCCAGAATTTTTAATGTGGGACAAATAATGTATTTTTCCTCAGCTTCATTCTCAGAAATCATTTAATTGTTTCAGCTGAAAATTTCAGAAGAGCTTAGCCTGAGGCAGACCCTTGGCATGTACAATTTTAGGTCAAACACTTTGACAAAATAAGCAACTCAAAACAGGATCTTATAATGTGTTGGGAAACCTTAATAAGCAGTGCTACCAGCCCCATGTATAATAATTCTAAACTTAATATGGTAAATATATAACTATGGGAATACTTCTTTCTTTGTCCTCTATTTATCATCCTAAGTAGCACAAAACACAAAAACAGGAAGAAGTCCAAATGCTTTTCAACGGGTCTGTACCAGACTGGGCATAGTTGGCATTTCTCAGGTAACTCTCAACAAAGTAGTGCATCATACAGCTCCAGTAGGTTGTTTAGTGGTACTGTGCACTTGTATAGAGAAGTCTGTCGGCTATGGAGCTTCTTATTTAGCCTCTGGTTTGTCTTGTAATAGTGGTATAATAGACTCCTATGCCATAAGGCACTTCTCATAGTATTGGATGTTTTTATTGGCCATTCCCATAATCTAAAGATCACTTTGCAATGTATTTTACAAATACTAATTAAAACCTTCCAACACTATTAAGTCAGGTGTGTAAAGATGCAACTGGAATAGGCAGAACATAATTAATTGAGTTGGAATTTGGTCAGGACACCCAGATTAACACCCACAACTCTTATTAATTTAACAAGAGGAACAGTATTCCTCTGAAATTTCACTCCACCCCTAGTCAGTATAAGACCTCATTAAGGCCCTCATTCCGGAAAGCATCCCTATTCAGGAAAACACAAACATATGTTTAATAGCTTGAAGCATGTGCCTTTGTCTCATTGAAGCTTGGTTTTAAAAATCTTTTTAAAACAGATCTAAGGATATTTTACAAAGTTTATCAAATATATCAGCTTTGTCAGTCTCCACAAATCATGGTAGGCCAAGTCTAAGTTATGCCCTGATATCTAATATATATCTGTAGTCTTAGCCAGACAATTCATATGATCTGTGGGGTGGGATGGAGTAGGGAGGAAGGGTTGGTGCAAGGCTTCTGATCAATGAGCCTCTCCTCCCACCCAAGCAATGGATGTTCAAGGCATTAGAATCTCTTCTCATCAGTCTTGTTTTGTTGAATAAAACAACTTCCCCATGGACTGCCCTAAAACTAAACTCAAACTATCAAACTTTAAAAGCATTTGTTCTATTATTTATCAATGGGATGATTCCCCTAACCATCCTTCCTGTATAAGTGCATGATCCATAATGTAAAGAAATTGTCTTAAGAATATAATGACTGCACAATTTGAGCATACTTTGGTCTGTTAGTCATGTGTCACTTGGTAACTGAAGTTCAAGTAAGCAGTGTGGCATAACTAGTTGGAGAGATAAGGCCTACTTTACACTGTGTTAAATCCATATATGCTATTTTTTCTTCCCTATGTTTAAATAATGTATGAACTTTATGCATGTCAGAAAAATTTAAAACCTGCTCAGATTGGATGCATCTCCAAATGTTACCCATCAGAGATTTCCACGGGAAAAAAAAATCCACTTATGCCTCACGCAATCAGCTGAGGAGGTTATACAACACTAACCAATATAGAAGAGAAAACTGTGGAACACAGGGACTGAAATGTCTTTTACGTGAAGAAGAGCAGATCTGCAAATAGGAGAGCTTTTATGAAATGTTCATTTGCAACTTGGTTTTGTGCTGACATTACGCACTGAATCTCACACTACACAGAATCAGGAAATGCCTCCTGATGTGTTCATTTCAAGTGATATTTAATGGATGGAAAGAACTGGTTCTTGGTAGGGGCTTATTTTGGGGAGTTCAGGCCACAGAGTAGGACATAGAAATCTATTACATCCCATAAACATACTTACAACAACCTAATGTTGCTTTGGATCCAGTTTACAGCTTCCATACATTCTAGGCTGTCTTTGAATATTCATTTCTCAGCCCACTTTTTCTCAGCACTAACCATCCACCAGGAAAGGTTACAGGCCTGTAGGACTCTGAAACTGATGGACCTGCACCACCAGCTTCTGAATATATAGATGCTGGAGTGAATCTAACCAGCTAGCTACTTCAAATTACTGGATGCTGGAATTTAGACATCAAAGCTTGCTCTAAACTATCTCTTTTTGAATAGCTGGTAGAAAGTTTTCCCCACTGATGAAATACATTTTAATTCTGACAATTGAAATGCCATCCAACTGACTTTGGCTTAAACTGAAAACTCCATAGGCTTTCCTTTGAAATCACTCAAATGCTTGTAGATCTTGCTGGCAGAATAACCATACTACACAGGACATCAAAGCAAGTGTGCACTATGGTCACAGTCTTCATCTGTGCCAGTCTTTAGAAATTCAAGCTAATCATCATTGCATTGTCTAAACTGTACATAGACGCTCCAAAATTGAACATCTTTGGTAGAACAAGTTTGAATCTCACAAAGATTTCAGAAATTTTAATGGCGAGACCTTTAGCAACCCTTAACTACTAGCTTTACAAAACCATTACGCTCTCCATTGACAGTTATTTTGGATTTATTGTTTCAATCATTGGTTTTTGGCACCAAAGCAAGTAATATCTATCTACCTCTCACTTTGTGTCAATTTGTTTTGTTTTTGAGCATGAAAGTTTGCAGATTTGATGGTCTTTCAGCCAAAATGTCTACCTTCCCATAAGTCAAGAGAGCACCAGTGCAGGCGGCGCAGGTTATTTTCTTTTTCCTGACAGCACCTGAAGCAAAAGGCTGCCACAGCTATTGCAAAATTATATATTTAATAGAAATAAGAATGCTTACAGTCCAAAAGATTACCTGCAAGTTGCATTCAATAAAATGTATTGTTACCTGCTTTGGGGCTAAAAATGAGTATACTGAACCAAAATAATTAGGTATGTGTCCTGAGCCACAAAGTTTAATGGGTTCTAATCCAGACTCCCTATCTTAAAGCTCAAAAAAGTGACTAGATAAAACATTTGGACCCAATTATGAGATTGGGGTATAAAGTGGATGTTGTTTCTGCATTTCTGTGGATGATTCAAATGTGAGTCACTTGCACCTCTCAGATTCTCCAGCTATCCTAACACTATATCCACTGATGCAATCTGGAGTATATATTGAGAAGAGGTGGTAACAGGAAAGGGCAGGAAGTATTACCATCATTCTGCCCTCTTGTAGAGTCCCAGATCTGGCTGTCATTTCAGCAATGCTAGGGAAATGCACTGATCTCTGAAAGAAAAATGGGGTCCTAAAGTTACAGAGGAAATGGATTTAACTGTCACAAAACCTGACTATATCTGTGAGAACAAACACCAGCTTAATCACAAAATTCTTGATACCATGCCCATGTAAGGGCCCCTTTGATTCACAATGTAATGGTACATGAAACGTAACATTCCAGCCTGGGGTTTATACCTGGAACTTCAGCATACTTCCTTGGGTGTAAGTGGATGATTTCTTAGCAAGCTAAAAAGCCTGTAATAGTGAGTTCAGAATGTCAGTATTTTCCATTGTGGTGTACAAAGTCAGGTGTTTCTGTAAATATTTTACACACTAGAAATACTCTGTATTGTTACCGTTTACAAGCCACTAACTCAGATGTGCTGTAATGTCATTCTTATCCAAACTCCTCTATTCATGTACCACAGAACTTGTGAAAAGAGATCCATCCTGTGAGATCTTTTCCTTACTTTTAAAATCTGTGTCTTTTAGAGAACAAGTACGTCTCATATTTGTCCATAATTTTTGTAGTTTAATTAATTCAGTTTGAATTTTCCCTAAATCGTTACAACAGTATGAAAAGTAAAAGGAAAAACAATGCTGTTTTAAATGCATTGGGATCAGTAATTGAGACCAGATTTTAATATGGCTCCGAATGAAACACTCTGGGTTGCATCCACGAAAGGATTTAGGCATTGCAATAGAGCATCACGGCTCCTAACTTTTAGACACCTAGGAAATGACAGGAACAACACAGCGATTCATGCACCTGAGTTAGGTACCTAGGCTCCCTATACAATGAATGAGGAGAGATAAGTGCCTAACAATGCGATACACAAAAACCACCATGCTAGGTGGGAGCTGCCTAAGCTAGTAAATGGATATGCCAACCAGACAGGTGTGTGCTAAGCCCCACTTCTCTCTCAGAGATAAGTGCCAAAGTCTGGACTGCAGGAAGGTACCTGCAGGAAGGATTCCCTCAAAGGGGAATCAGCCACCTGCAGTCAGGCAGCCGAGAAGCCTAAGCCACTTCTTGAGGGAAGGAGTCAGGCACCTGCCTTGCTCCACACAAAACAGCTGGAGGATCCCACCTGATAACTTTAAGAGCACTTGCCTGGGATGTGGGTGACTCAAGTTCAATTCCCTTCCCCTCCATCCCCAACCAGAGAGGAAAAAAGGATTTGAAGTTGGCTCTTCCACCTCTCTGGATATTGCTCTGACCACTGAGCTATGGGATATTGTGATGTAGACCTCCCTCAGTCCTGCTGAAGCTGTTCCACTGTGGATAAAGATTGAGGGGAGCCAGGGTTTCCCACCTCCTAGGTGAGGGCCCTACTCACTGCACTATAGGATCATGTGTGTGGGTGCTCTCTCCTCTCTCTCCCTCTCTGGATGAATGACTGTTTAAGTTATTTATCTAAGTGAAACATCACAGGACCAGAGAAAGAGAGCAAGAGAATGAGAATGCCTCTGAGCATGCTCACCCAGAATAGGCCCCAGATGTGACCTTAGGCAGCTGAATGCCAGTTCATGAATCACTCTGGGTCTCAGGTAGAAGTTAGGACGCTGCTAGAGACTGCTAGAGTTGCCCTTCTCTCAACCTTTTCTAGTGCCAGTATATCTTTTTTGAACTGAGAAGACCACATCTGTACCCAGTATTCAAGATGTGGGCAACCCACAGATTTATATAAGGGCAATAAGATATTCTCTGTCTTATTCACTATCCTTTTTTGAATGATTACTAACATCCTGTTTGCTTTTTTGACCGCCTCTGCATACTGCGTGGACGTCTCCAAAGAACTATCCATGATGACTCCAAGATCTCTTTCCTGATTAGTTGTAGATAAATTAGCCCCATCATATTGTATGTATAGTTGTGGTTATTTTTTCTAATGTGCATTACTTTACATTTATCCACATTAAATTTCATTTGCCATTTTGTTGCCCAATCACTTAGTTTTGTGAGATCTTTTTGAAGTTCTTCACAGTCTGCTCTGGTCTTAACTATCTTGAGCAGTTTAGTATCATCTGCAAACTTTGCCACCTCACTGTTTACCCCTTTCTCCAGATCATTTATGAATAAGTTGAATAGGATTGGTCCTAGGACTGACCCTTGGGGAACACCACTAGTTACCCCTCTCCATTCTGAAAATTTACCATTTATTCCTACCCTTTGTTCCCTGTCTTTTAACCAGTTCTCAATCCATGAAAGGATCTTCCCTCTTATCCCATGACTATTTAATTTACGTAAGAGCCTTTGGTGAGGGATCTTGTCAAAGGCTTTCTGGAAATCTAAGTACACTATGTCCACTGGATCCCCCTTGTCCACATGTTTGTTGACCCCTTCAAAGAACTCTAATAGATTAATAAGACATGATTTCCCTTTACAGAAACCATGTTGACTTTTTCCCAACAAGTTATGTGCTTCTATGTGTCTGACAATTTTATTCTTTACTATTGTTTCAACTAACATGCCCGGTACTGACGTTAGACTTACCAATCTGTAATTGCCGGGATCACCTCTAGAGCCCTTTTTAAATATCAGCATTACATTAGCTATCTTCCAGTCATTGTGTATAGAAGCTGATTTAAAGGACAAGTTACAAACCATAGTTAATAGTTCTGCAATATCATATTTAAGTTCTTTCAGAACTCTTAGGTGAATGCCATCTGGTGCTGGTGACTTGTTACTGTTAAGTTTATCAATTAATTCCAAAACCTCCTCTAGTGATACTTCAATCTGTGACAATTCCTCAGATTTGTCACCTACAAAGGACAGATCAGGTTTGGGAATCTCCCTAATATCCTCAGCCGTGAAGACTGAAGCAAAGAATTCATTTAGTTTCTCCACAATGATTTTATCATTTTTAAGTGCTCCTTTTGTATCTCGATCGCCCAGGGGCCCCACTGATGGTTTAGCAGGCTTCCTGCTTCTTATGTACTTTAAAAACATTTTGTTATTACTTTTTGAGTTTTTTGCTAGCTGTTCTTCAAACTCTTTTTTGGCTTTTGTTATTACGTTTTTACACTTAATTTGGCAGTGTTTATGCTCCTTTTTATTTACCTCACTAGGATTTGACTTTCACTTTTTAAAAGATGCCTTTTTATCTCTCACTGCTTCTTTTACATGGTTGTTAAGCCACAGTGGCTCTTTTTTAGTTCTTTTACTGTGATTTTTAATTTGGGGTATACATTTAAGTTGTACCTGTATTATGGTGTCTTTGAAAAGTGTCCATGCAGCTTGCGGGGATTTCACTCTAGTCACTGTACCTTTTAATTTCTGTTTAACTAACTTCCTCATTTTTGCATAGTTCCCCTTTCAGAAATTAAATGCCACAGCATTGGGCTGTTGAGGTGTTCTTCCCACCACAGGAATGTTAAATGTTATTATATTATGGTCACTATTTCCAAGCGGTCCTCTTATAGTTACTTATGAGGAACAGGAAGCTAAAGCCAATGAAAAGGTCTCTCTTCTAGCCAACATCTCCTCTTCATTTCTGGATGAAGCAGTCATGCCTTCTCCACCATCCTTGGTGGATGATTTTAAGCAGTTTCAGGATCTGGTGAAGGGAATTGCTGATTCCTTGCAAATCCCTCTCAAGAAGGTTAAAAAACCTCATCATAAGTTGCTTGATATCCTTCATCTGCCCTCATATGCCTGTATAGCTTTGCCCATCAATGAGATCCTTCTGGACCCCACAAAGATCATCTGGCATACCCCTGCTACTATTTCACCTACATGCAAGAGAGTGGAAGAGAAAATTACATTCCAGCAAAAGACAATTTTTATTTTCTTATTACTCTCCTAATTTTTTGGTGGTCGATGCAGTTAATGAATGTGGTAGGCAGCATTACGCTAACCCCACCCCCATGAAAAAGATCATGAGTGTCTAGACTTATTTGGTAAAAAAATCTTATTTGTCCGCCTCCTTACAATTTAGAATCAACAACTACCAGGTGTTAATAGCAAAATATAATCCTGTAAATTACACCAAAATGAACTCTTTTGTTGACCACCTACTAGGGGAGCACAGAGAGCAATTCCAGGCAATTATTGCAGAGGGTCAGTTACTTGCCAGAACATCTCTACAAGCTTTCCTTGACACTGCTGATACCGCCGCCCATTCGATCTCGATAGCGATAGTTATGAGAAGAGCTTCCTTGCTCCAAGTCTCTGGGTTTCCAAAAGAGGTCCAGAATACTGTGGAAGACCTTCCTTTTGATGGATCTAAACTGTTTTCAGACAGCACAGACAAATCTCTGTGCACATTAGGACTACTTTGGATTCACTTGGGATCTATACACCTGCCTACCAGATGAGGTTTAGCAAGTCCCAGACAGCTCAGAGATCCCATCCTGCCCAGTGCCTGACCTTTCAGAGGCCATATGAACTGCATCAAAAGAGACAATTCCAGAGAAGGAAACCATCCACCTCTCAGCCTTCCACATCACATCCTTCTACCTCCAAGAAGCAATTTTGGCAGGCTGGTCAAGGGCCTGATTTACCATCCTCAACCTTACCAGCTACACCAATGTACCTGCCTTCCTCCCTTCAGTGATTGCCTTTACCACTTCAGGCTAGCTTGGGAGTTGATCACTAGAGACAAGTGGGTTTTGGATATTATCTGCACTGGGTACACCATCAACTATACTACTCTTCCACACACACCGCCTTCCATGTCCCTCTTCAGGGACCCCTTGTCATGAGAGCTTGCTGGTTAAGAAATAAACTCCTATGCTTGGGTCCTATAGAACCAGTTCCCATGCAGCACAGAGGAAAGGGGTTTTATTCCAGATACCTCCTGGTACCAAAAAAGAATGGCAGTTGGAGACCCATCCTAGATTTGAGGCCTATGTGAAGGCACCAAAATTCAAAATGGTGACACTTGAAGTGATAATTCTGTCACTAGATCAAGGGGATTGGTTCTGGGCCCTTGACCTTCAGGATGCATATTCCACATTGCGATCCACCCATCTCACAAACTATTCCTACATTTCACCATCAGCCAGGACACTTTCAGTACTGGGTGCTCCCTTTTGGCCTGTCATCTGCCTGGAGGGTCTTTTTGAAAGTCACGTCAGTAACAGCAGCGCAGCTACACAGGAAAGGTATTTTAGTGTTCCCTTACCTTGATGCTTGACTGCTGAAAGGTTGCTTCCTAGAACTGAAGTCATGGGCAACTTCTGAAATCAAAGATCTTTTTCTCTAATTGGGTCTGCAACTGAACATTCAAAAATCCATTTTGATCCCTGTGCAAAATTTAGAATTCATAGGAGCTCATATCGATTCAATAATGGCAAGAGCCTACCTTCCTTTGCACAGGTTGTGGCCATTTCCAAAATAGCCAATACAATCCAGTTCAACCTCTAAACTGCAGTCAAGAACTGTCTACAGTTGTTGGGGCACATGGGACCCAGTACCTTCATCACAGACCATACAAGACTCTGAATGCACTGCCTTCAATGGTGGCTCAGGACTGTTTATTCACCAAACAGACACTGTTTAAATATGCTTCTTTCCATACCCATCTGCGTAAAACAATCCCTCAGGTGGTGGAAAGCCCATCACAACATGTGTGCAGGAGTCCCAAGGGTTGTCATAGCGACAGATGCAGCCTGCTAGGATGGGGAGCACATCTGGATGCTCACACGGCCCAAGTGTATGTTGCAAGAGACCATGCTACATATTAAGCTCCTGGGACTCAAAGCAGTCAGATACACCTGTGTCCAGTTTTTATCACTACTCAGGGGCAAGCACATAAAGGTCATGATGGACAACAACATATCATGCAGCAAGGAGGAGCAAAATCCCCTTCCCTCTGCACCAAGGTTGTCAAGCTTTGGAATTGATGCATTGTAGCAGTGCCTGCTCCTGGCCCCTTCACAAACGCAGTCAGAGACCAACTGAAGTGCAACATCCGTATCCTTTTATTGTTTGTGTCCATTCCCACTACCTATTATTCACAGATATTTACAGAGACCAACACTCTGGGAGACTACTAGCTTCCCAGCCAGCAGGGATCTAGAGCCCACGCTCCTCCCTTTCCTGTCTCCCCCTGCTTCCTGTCTCTTAGCCAGCTTTTTAGGGCAGGCTGGCTACCCAGGCCTGCAGGTGGATCCACTATGATAATTAGGGTGTGGCCCTTCAGCCAGCCCAACTAATACCCTTCTTTCTCTGGAACAGGGCTAACAGGGGCCTTTGTTTCTCCTAGCCAGCACCCTGTTACATGCATACACAATCAGATAGGCTGCTGTGATGACAATCTTCCAGGGGACCAGAATGTGACTATGGATATACTTAGCAGGCATTTCTTCCAAGACATGATTGGGAAATAGACTCCAGCGTATTACTCCACATATTCTGGCAATGGGGCATTCCCCAGATAGACTTGCCACAATGACAAACAAGAAGTGTGTTCAGTTTTGTGTGAGAGACGGACTGGGTCACCGATCCCTGGAGGATGCCTTTCACCTTCATTGGTCATCAGATCTACTGTACACATTCCTACAGACTCCTCTAATAGCCAAAGTTCTGCTCAAAGTAAAAAAGGACAAAGCCATCGTCATTCTAATAGTTCTAACCTGGCCCAGACAAAAATGGTTTCCATATCACATACAGCTGTGAAGCATTTGCTCACTGATCATGCTCCATGTCACACCTCATCTCCTCTCCCAGGAAGGTGAGAAGATCCTTCACTCCAATCTTAGAGTGCTTTGTCTCAAAGCATGGTTGGTCAATGGTTCACAGGATTAGAGACAACCTGATCAGAGGAGGTAAAAACAGTACTATTATACAGCAGAAAAGAGTCTCCTTGATACACATAACTCAAATATGGACAAGATTTGTCTGTTGGTGTGACCTCAGACATATTCTACCTATGACCCCATTGCTGATAGACATACTAGACTATATCCTAACATTAAAAAGTTTTGGGCTATCACTGAGCTCCATTAGAGTCAACCTGTCAGCCATCACAGATTTTCATTCTCCAATAGAGGGTTATTACATTTTTGCCACCCAACAACAGTGAGATTCCATGGGGGGGGGGGAGGGAGAGAGGGTTGGAAATTTCTGTCTGCCAGCCAAACATCCTACTCCAGTTTGGGACCTCAATCTGGTTTTTAAATGCCTTACAAAATCACCATTTGAACTGATGGCTACCTACTCATTCCTCCATTTGTCAATGAAAACAGCATTCCTGATAGCCATTATGTCAGTACGATGGCTTGGGGAAATAGATCCCCTTATGGCATGGCCTTCTTTCACAGTATTTTTTAAGGACAAGGTCACATTGAGACCCCACCCCAAATTTTTGCCTAAAGTTTCCTCTGAGATTCATATAGAACAACTCATTCACCTGTCAATCTTCCACCCTAGATGTCACCTAAATAAACAAGAGACACTGTTGCACACCCTTGAAGTCAGTAGAAACCTGGCCTTCTATCTGGATAGGACTAAACCCAAATTGTCTTCCTCATAGATAGATCGACAGGGTCTGCAATCTCTAATCAAAGACTTTCCAAATGGATATCCAACTGCATTAATTCTTCTACAAATCTTGTAATATTCAAGCACCTTTGGACATACGTACTCACTCTGTGAGGTCCATTTCCACCTCTACAGCATTTCTCAAAAATATGCCCATTATTGAAATATGTAAGGTCGCTACTTGGGCTTCTATACAAACATTCGCTGATCACTATGCAATAACTCTGCTTCTGTTACTATATTTGGCTCAGCTGTACTTTCTTCATGCTGGACTCGACTCCGAAGCCCCCTCCTCCTTAGAAGGAACTGCTCGGTAGTCATGTAGAGTGGACCATCCATAGGAACACTACTCGAAGAAGAAGAAGAAGAAATGCTTACTCACCCTGTGCAGTAACTGTAATTCTTCAACATGTGTATCCCTAGGGGTGCTCCACTACCTGCCCTCCTTTCCCTCTGCTTTGGAGTTCTCTGCTTTGTGATAGAGAAGGAATTGGAGGATAGTTCACCCACGCAATGTTATGTAACAATGGCACAGGGCATGAAGCTGACTAGCACACATGTGCAGGCTGAACAGGCACTGCTATGAGACCATCTCCGATCAAAGGCACAGGGGGCGCTAGCACACCTAGAATGGAGCACCACAGGGGGACACATATTGAAGAACCACAGTTACTGCACAGGGTAACTTCTGACAATATGCAGCAGCTCTTTTTTAGATCTAGATAATATGATGGGCCTTTTATTATCTTCTTTCTGGAATAATGATAGTAGGAGTACTTTGTATTGATTAATAATTGGTTGTAAACTGTATTAAAAGAAGCAGCTTTAAGTTACAGAATTTAGACCAGTGGTTGGCAGACTGTGTCCCGCAGGTTGCCCACCACTGATTTAGACCTTTTTCTTATGGCAGCTCTGGTGGGGAGGTGCATAAGATGAAATCCACATTTGCAGTGTGTATATTATCTCCCATGGCTTCTGAAGATTGTGTGTGCCAAATTAATTTCTGACATGTTGTATAGTTACTACCCATTGTAGATCGCTTATGTTAATTTGAACTAACTTAAACACTGTACACTGTGTGCTGTCCAGTACACACAGTGCCTTATTTCCTCCAACTTAAGATCATGGCCTTCATTCAGCTCCACTGAAGTCAGAATTTTTCCACTGTCTCAATGGCTATTTGGGTTGTATTTCTGAGGAATGAGGTAAACTCCTGAGTCTATAAATATTGATATTTAAATCCAGCTGCAGTAGTCATAAGCCTACACTACTTGTTACTAGATCCAAGTTTCTTGTGGGGCAGGCTTATTTGCTGTTCACAAAGACATAGACAATGACAGTGACTTCAAAGCACATCTTTACATAATACTTAAAGAAAGGGAAAGTTCATTCACAAAGAACGAAGATAAAACACTGAAAGATCAAAAAGATTTCAAAGAAATGTGATCATGTATGGTATTTCTTATATAGCCACTCTGCAGGACATGTTGAAGCACACTCTGCAAGAGTGGGGTTTTCTTAAAAATAAATATATTTAACAAAGAAGCATGGCTTCTAAATATTATATATTTTGCACAATGAATGACAATACAAATTCATTTTTGCTGCTGAGAGGAAAAGTTTTGTTACCTGTGAAAAGATGATATAGAACTATAACCTGCTGGTTTCCAATGATCAGTATTAAATTAAAAATTACAGAAATAAATCAAATTAGACAAAAACTTACAGTGAGGTTGAATAAACACTGGAACAAGCAATGGGGAAAAGTGGTGTTTTCTAATCAAGACTGGATGCCTTTCTGGAAGATAAATTGTTTGACTAAAGCATATTAGGCTTCAAAAACAGACTCCAATGAGAAACTGCTGAACTTGAATTGATATGCAAACTAGATACAATCAATTTAGGCTTAAATAGAGACTGGGAATGGCTGAGCCATTACACACATTGAATCTATTTCCCCATGGTTCAGTATCCTCACAGCTTCTTGTCAAACTGTCTTAAATGAGCTATCTTGATTATCACTACAAGAGTTTTTTTTTCTCCTGCTGACAACAGTTCATCTTAATTAATTAGCCTCTTAGAGTTGGTTGGGCAACTCCCACCTTTTCATGTTCTCTGTATGTATATATATCTCTTCACTATATGTTCCATTCTATGCATCCGATGAAGTGGGCTGTAGCCCACGAAAGCTTATGCTCAAATAAATTTGTTAGTCTCTAAGGTGCCACAAGTACTCCTGTTTTTTTTGCGGATACAGACCAGCATGGCTGCTACTTGAAACCTGTGAAATTAAATGGCCTGTGTATATGGGCCATTTAATGTGGTCAGACTAGATGATCAAGTGGTCCCTTCTGGCCTCACATTCTATGAATACATAACTATTGGGTGCTTTCATGATGATCAAGCTATAAATAGAATATGGGCCTTGGAGCTATGGCTCATCGCCTCCAGAATCATGCTTAAAGAAATTATGATTAACAAATGAACTATCATCCCTTAAAGCCAAATTCTGGCAAACATTGCTCATGTGGACTAATACTTTGTTCTGGGAATAGTCCAGCTGAAATCAGCCTAAAGAAGACTCTGCCCAACAATACTCAAGTAATTCTAAGTCTGACAACACTATGCATCATTACAGTAGTTATCTGACAGTGACTGCTGCATTAAGATTGTACAACAGTGTATGTCATTCAGAGCTGAAACTTTTTGTTATACCTTTCTGAAATACTTTGTGGTGAATCATCTGAGCAGAGGGGGGTGAACAAACCGCAGTGTGGTGAATGTGTTGAGGGTGAATCTGCTGCTGCTTATTTCCAGTAGGTCACCAGGAGGGGAGGTTCTGTGGGCGTTGAAGGACAGTTGGGGAACGAGTCCCAGAGGTTGCAGTGTTGCCAACTGTCATGATATTTGGCATTTTTTCTGAAAGCCTCAGATGCTGGAATCAGGAGACTGCAGGCGAATCTCAGCTTTCATTTCAAAACAAGTTTCTAGCACTCGTGATTTCAGAGAAAAGTTTGAAAGCGTGAAGAAAATGTAACCTACAGGCTTGAGAGCTGGAAAGTAAATAAAAGGAACCCAACATTGACTATTTAAAAAAAACCCTCATGATTTATTTTAAACATTTGGAGTTGGCAATACTGGGGCAGGGTTTCATGTTACTCTGGGAGGAGCATGGCATTTGGACTGCTGTTTGGGACACATCAGCTGTGGGAATCTTAGCAGCTGAAGTGCCTATAGCACTTTCCTGCCTGAGCATGCGACCAGGACCTATGTCAGAGCCGGTGTTGCTATTACAGCACTCAAGGGCCCCTTGCAGGTGTGATGTTTACAGTTCACCTTTTGCTTGAACTTTTCCATACTTCATCTGTCAAAGGGGAATACTTCTTAAAGCTTGATTAAAATATTTTCAGCTGTTTCCTAAGTCAGTGTGGTTAAATACACACAATAGCTGGGTGGCAGGACTCTTCTGATGACCTCATCCTTTGAGCAGGTGCTGGAAGTCTGCATAAAGCTGCTTGCTCATTGTAATAGGTGCAGTTCATTAACTCTAAAATGGATATAAGAGCTGCTCCTGTGCAAACACATGGACATACCTCAAGCCCACTAAGCCAGACACAGTTCCCCCACCCATCCCTTACTACACTGGCATAATACATTTGTTGGGTACCCTAGTCCTCAAGATCACAGCCAAACCCTCCATCTCCCTATAGTAACAAACTATATCCAGGGCAAATCCATATTCATATGCCCCAGTTTCCTACATGAAAAACACATGATGGAAGGGGCTGATGGCTCCCTGTATATTATGAGTGAGCATCATTTCTGGATCCCTCATGGCAGCTCAGGTTTTCCCTTCTGCATCTTTCCCATGTTTCATTTCTCTCTTCCTAGAGAGACATTTCTACTTCCCTTATCCAAAGTGCAGTTGTGAGCCACACCTGCCACAATGATACAGTGGAAGTTGAACAACTTTGTGTTCTAACATTTGCTAACAGGGTATGGGAATAGAAGAACCTAGCCATTCTCTTACATTCCCTATTTAAAACAATAATTTGCTATACTTCCTCCCTTTTCCCTCCCTTTCTCCTCCCCACAAGGTATGTCAAAAATGGCCAAAAAAAAAATTCTTAAGAGTTGTTGTTTTAGGCCCCAATACTGCAATCATATCTGTGGGGAGGAGACCCATGCACGAAACCCTACTGACCTCAGTGGGACACCATGAAGGCACAAAAGTTTATCCACATACCAGTCTGAAGCTTGAGCTTGTAAAAAGTGACTAGCAAGTCTTAATCACCTTTGAACTTCAGTTTTTGGAATTAAAATTATACAGAAAATTCTCTAGATTTTTTGAAAGCCCACCAAGTTTACATAAAGTGCAGCTCTTTCACCAAGCCCCATGTTTTATATTAACATTAAAGCCTAATCTACACTACAAAATTAGGTTGATGTAAGCCACTTTTGACCTAGCAGTGCATATGTCTACACTTAAATTTGTCTCCCACTGATGTAAGCTCTCCATTATGCTGACATAGTCTCTGAGCAGCGTTGAGCCGTAGTCTATGTACTGAGGTCAACACAGCATGAGTTCAGACACTGTTACCTATTTCAACCCTAACAGTTCTCCAGCAGCTGTCCCACAAAACCTGACATTGACCGCTGTGGTCACAATTGTTAACTCCACTGCTCAGGGGTCATGGACTCTGGAAGCCCCCTCCCACACACACTTTAAAACCCCACGAATTTTTGAAATGCTTTCTCCTGATTGTCCATCTCAGCAAACACACCTTGGAGCTCTCCATTGTTGAGTGCAGCTGACTCAGCTGGCTACATGCTCCAGACGTGCTCCAGCCTGGAATATCCAGGAAATACTGGCTCGCCTAGGCCTGTGGGGACAGGAGGCTGTGCAAGCCACATGTATGTGTACCAACTGTAGAATCGTGGACATCTACGAGCAGATTACACAGGGAATTCAGGAGAAGAGGTATGACAGGGACCAACAGCATTGCCACATGAAAGCAAAGGATCTGCGTAAGGCATATCAGAAGGACAGGGAGAACAACTATCAATCCAGTGCCAAGCTGCAGACCTGCCAGTTTTACAAGAGCTGGATGCCATACTTGGTGGAGACCCCACCACCACCCCACACACCCCAGTGGATATCTCTGAGGAGCATGAATCACACATGCCCTTGCTGCGAACAGCGAGGTCAAGGAGGAGGTGGGGAAGGATGTGGGACATGCAACCAAGGTGAATGAGGGGTTCAGCTATGCTGCAAACCAGGAACTGTTTGAGTCTCCACTGCAGTCCAGTCAGCCTCAGAAGTTGAGCACAGGTGAGCCCCATGCAAGGGAAGGAACCTCAGGTAAGTGTGTAAATGTATTTCCCATTACAGTGATGGCTTCCCCAACTTAGCAGAACACAGCTATCAACTTTTCATTAATTTACTTGTAGCAGTACAATGAAGAGAGGTAGAGTTGTTGTCTGCTTGTCATTCCTCTGTAGAGTTAGGCAGGGGGGCCATGCGGAGCAGTTCGTTCACGTACACAGGGATGTCCCTTGAATCCTCCTGAGAGATCTCAATTAAATGTTCATGAAGGTACTCTGCAATCCTCTCCTGAAAGTTTCTGGGGTTGTCAGCTTTATTTCTTCCTCTGTGGTAGGACACTTCCCCATGCCAGTCAGCAATAACTTCAGCAGGCAGCATTGCAGTACACAGACTAGCAGCGTACGGGCCTGGGCAGCGTCAGGATGCCAACAGCAGCTGTGCTTTCTGTGCCTTTGTTACCCTCTGGAGCGGAAAATCAGCTGAAATCACCATCGCCTGTGGTATCAGTGATCAGAGCCATTGCTCTACACTCATAGTTTCATGAACCTGAGCAATTCCCTCTTCATTTCCCTCTGCCCTGGTGGGCCATACGCACCATGGCTGGTGCTGTGAGTGACACCATCCACAAGCACTCTGAAGCAGGTGTCAATAAGCATGACTTGGTTAAAATTTTAGAGGAGCAAGGGACAGGAGTTCTGAACCTTAATTTTCACTTTCAGTTGTGACTGCACTGACAATGGTACCTCTCTGTTTTATCTGTAGCTGCTGCCATTGCAGCCTTGTGGGGTTTGCCCTCCACACACCCCAAATTCCTGAGCGAGATGAGGAGAAAGAAGAGGACTCGGGATGACATGTTCAGCGAGATCCTGCAAGCCAGTGCTGCATCAGACTGTGAACAGAGGGCCTGGAGGATGAATATTGCACAATGTATGGAGAGGGAAGGAGTGGAGAGGAGAAAGGCCCAGGAGTTCCAGCAGGAAAAGGAGAGGGAGGGGCACCAGGACATAATGGATCTTCTCTGGCAGCAAACACAGACGCTGCAGACTCTTGTGGACCTACAGGTCCAACAATCCCGATCTTGCCTCCTTTTGTATTCCATGGAGAACTCCAATATAGCACCTCCCTACACCTTTTCCCCAACATTTCACATGGCACCAGGGCCCACCTCCGTATCCTTACGACTCCACACCAGGGGATGTTAAGAACAACCTCAGCTTCACATACACTGACCTATGAGAGCCACATGTATGTGTTGATGCATGTGTAGCTAAAATGTACATGAATGTTACTTTCCCTTCTTTATCCTCTGTTACAAAAATGTATTTAAGTTTTAATGAATTTGCTTTAAACTTGAACAGAATTTTTCCCAAATGTTTTTATTAGTCAATGAAACTCTATTATTTGGAAAATAATGGATCTTTATTAGTTCCCAACATATGCTGCAGAATGCCTGGCAGGAATGAAAGCACCCACTTAGTTATTGTACACTGTGACACAACTGATAGGATGAGTGACAAACAGTGTAATCATAAATGTATAGCAAACACTACAAAATTAATAAGTGCATTGTCAGTGTTATATTCATTGATGTGTACCACACAATCCCTAACAGGCTGCTGAACTGCAGGGCCAAGTAGAGTACAGTACACCACAATGTAACACTGTGGCTCACTGTTAAAGGGTTCTTTCAAAGCTTCCCTGAGCCATATAGCTCTGCATTGAGCTCTTCTGATAGCCCTTATGTCTGGCTGTTCAAACTAAGCAGACAGCTGCTCCACCTCCACCCTGACACAAACTTCTCCACCTTTGCTTCACAGATATTATGCAGGACACAGCAGGGAGTTCTAACCATTAGGATATCTTTCTTATTGAGATCCAATCTTGTGAGTAAATAAAGCCCTTTCAATCTACTAAATCTACCAATCTATCAAAAGCACATTCAACTGTTGTTCTGCACCTGCTGAGACTGTAGTTGAATCTTTCCTGAGTGCTGTCGAGGTGGCCTGTATTCAGGAGGGTGTGGGACATAGCAAGAACCAATTCAAGCTTGTCAGAGATGGCAGACAGTGACAAATCCCATGTGGGTTCATGGGATTTTCAAAATAGGTGCAAAAATTATGGGATAGAGGCATTATGGAGTGGAGGAAGTTCCAAGATGGGAACTTGACCCCGCAGCCTCAGTCACCCCCGTGTGACTCATTTGTGCCCCACCATGCCAAACTTCCCAAAAAACAGTGTGCTGGATGGTAGTGAGTGAGTTGCATGCTGGAATAACCACTCATGGTGCACTGCACAGTCTATCATAATAAGCACTCCTGTTGAGTATGTGCAGCGCCAATGCAAGAAGCCAAGTATGTACATGCAAAAGCGATGTACTAACTGCAGCGGCTTTATGCCGACATAACTTGCAGTGGTAAAAGATGAGTAAAAGATGCCCTAAGATAAGTAAACATAGGTAATAATTCATTCCTTTTATAAAAAAAAATGAATAATGGAGGAAGCTTCATTGAGGAACGGGTTTATTTAGTCTGCTGTAATTTCACACACACTTCATCAGAAAAATGTAGCAGAGAAGTATTTTAATGTGGGTAAAAGTTACCTAAATACAATAGCTGTCATGAAATCAGAAATAGAAACAAAAAGCTGTGTGCTACAGTGTGACTTTTTTCTTAGAAACAGATTTGTTTCTTTCTATCAATGGATCTGAAAAGAACCATAAGGCAACTAGTATCTCTCGGTGGCTTAAATAAATCAATATCTTAAATGTCACTGGCCACATTTAATGCTAAGAACAGTATTAAGAAAGAAAAGTCAAAGAAATCAGTTCTCTTTGATTTTGTTTTATGTAACATCCTTAGTACATAGCACTATCAGATTTCTCATGGAGAGTCAGTTATACACGTTATGAGGAAAAGGAAGATTTCATTAATATTTGTATTATGCTAGTGTCTAGGTGCCAGCAAAGAACAGGGCCCCATTGTACTAGGCACTGTACAAACAAAACAATAGACAGTCCCTTCCTGGAACATGATTCTACAAAGAATGGATCTCAATGGGAGTGAGGTATCAGGCTGATGTCTGTTAAGATGCTCTCTTTCAAAATACTTTCCATTGTTCCCAGTGGCTGTGAAGCCAAGCTGCCCGCAGGGAAGATGGTGGTGCTCTTTGCTATCAGAAGACAAAGAGGAAAAGATGAATGGAGGCAGTGACCATCTTAACTAAGGACAGTCAGTGGTATTGGTCTCATTGAAAACAATAGGAGATAGAAGCCATTCCCTCCCACAGAAGGGGAGCCAAGTAAGGTCGCACAGGTAACCTAATTCTGGCATTTCCTAACTTTTGAGAGCTTGATTCTTCAACCTTAGCATTCTTTTAACATAGTTTGTGTGTGTGTAATTTCCTATTGTTTAAAAAAAATGGAAAAAAGAGATATTCCTTCATGAGGCCTCACATTTACACCCATGTGGTTCATCAGAGGGATTGGACCCTTTAGGTCCACCACACAAACCTCGACCACTTGAGCTAATGGGGTGACATAGTAGTAGTAGGTTGTCATCCTCTGTGGACTAGCCCTAGAGGGGGATGAGACACTTTGCCAGTGGGTTTCACAGCTGTTTATTGACAGCAGAAGAATGCTGAGAATATGGAATCTTGGGATCCATTCCAGGTTCTGGAGGAGTGAGTGTGCTCTAGTGGGTACAGACTCTTCTGTCTATTCCCCTCAGGCACGATCCTTTCTACCCATCCCCCTCCAACTTGACCCTGTTCCAATCCTGCCTCTTCCCTACCCCTGGCTTCTTGTCCCATTCTCACCTATCCAGTAATAGTCTCCACTCATCAGGCTTCTTATCCCTATTTCAGTCTCCTTGCCCAGCCAGTCCTTGTCTCCCCCTTGGGGTTCTCCATGTGCTTCCAAGTCTCCTTGCCCAGCCTTTCCCATGTCCTCCAACCCAGAGTTCTTTGTCCCCAATCTCCTTGTGTAGTCAGTCCTAGATCCCCCTTCCAAGCTCCTTGTCCAATTTGTCTCTCTCCTCTTCTTCTCCCTGCCACCGGACCCAGTCCAGTTTCTCTCCCCAAGGTTCCCATTCAATCTCAATCTCCCATCCCATTGTGTCCTTGGGTCTTTGCACCACCCTTATTGCCAAGCGAATTCCAGTTCTCAACCTGCACCCCCAGCTCCTTGTCAGATCTGTCTCCCCTCACACCACATCCTGTTCCATAGTCCCTATACCATTCTCTCTCAGTCTTGTCCTCTTTCTCCATCTTTTCATCCAATCTCAAAGAACAGGCGCACAGACTGAAAGATAGAAGGGAAGAATAGATGGCCGCTATTGAAGCAAGCTTCACCCCCATTGTTTCCTGGGATTCTAGGCCTTTGTCATCCTAATCCTTAGAGACATCCTGATCAGACTGGGCCAGAGAGAGGGACCCAGTTGATATCACCATCTCTATCAGCTACAGCTGAATCCCAAACATGACCTGAGGCGAAACAGGATTGGGCTTTAACAACAGCAGCTCCAGCTTTTCTCCATTCATTTCTTTTCTTTTCCCCAAAAGGATAATTTTGGACTTTAACAACAACTGCAACAACATCTCAATTAACTCCTCTTTTACCCCAAAGGAAAGTTATTGCCATCTTTGATACCATATAAGAGATTGCCAAACAAGAGATTTTTTCCTTCTAAAACCCAGTCAGGTGAAAAGGAAATGGATCAAGAAATGCTGTTAAAATGAAAGCCTTATTTAACACTCTACTCTTCAAATACTTTAGCTATTTTCCCTTCTTTTCTATATCTTTAATAAAAGACTAAAAGAATTTTTAACCATGTGTTTGCCTTGGTGCTAGACAGGCTGAGGTCTCTATATACCAAACCCTGAACTTTGTTTAACACAGTCATTAATCATATTGAACAGTGTTCATATATACTCCATCTAAATTAATACAACAGGTCCCATTGGTCTGACAGGTTTCACACTAGATCTGGGGTGAAGTAGGGATGTGCAACGGCCCAAGCCCTGTTTTACAGCACAGTGGATTGGCTCCTTGAACATATCTCCACAAGTACTGGTATAACTGTCAGTTCAACCTCTTTTACCAACTTGGATTATGCAGATGATGTCATCCTCTTTGGTCAGGATGCAACTGATCTCTAAAATGCACTAAAGAGATTACAACACGAGGCAGATGCCTTTCAGCTAAGAATTTCATGGGCAAAAACAAAAATCCAGAGTGTTAGCGCAAAAGCTATGATACAAGACATCTGTGCTGCCAGACAAATTGTGGAAGTAGTAGATGACTTTATCTACTTAGGCAGTAAACTGTCATCAAATGGGCACAGCCAAACAGACATCCTAAACTAAAACCTAACCTTTTGTCTCTGAGTTCTGCATTATGATTGGTTATGGTAGCATTGCTATCCTGTTCTATCTCCACTCTGGACTCTAGGCAATCTGGGAAATGGAGTCTTGCACCTCTGCCACCATTGTTGCTGTAGTCCAGGGGTGAGTCTCCTAGCTGCTCAGTGTGGTATTTCAGGAGGACCCACTCCAAAGGCATTACAAATTAGGGGTTACACATGATTTTGCCTTTGTTGGGCTCTACTTTAATCCCACACAATTGCTTTTTTGGGCTAAGGGCTGCTCCGAGCGCCGACGGGCTGGCTGGGGTTGTTCCAGGTGCCAGCGGATCAGCCAGGTTCGGGGCTGCTCTGGGCACCGTTGAAGTTCAGACTGCGCTGGCGGGCCAGCCAGTGAGAGCAGGGATCGGAAAAGGTGTAATGGGGGCGGCCCACAGGCAGAAGGGGTGGGGCAGGGGACTAGCCTCCCCGAACAGGGGGTGCATGTGCCACTCATGTCGGCCAGACAAAGACATTCCCTTTGTAACACCTCTTTTATACATAGATATAAACAAGTTACGTATAGCCCCTCTGATGTAGATAGTTACCAGCCTTTATATTGTACATGTTGGTTCGATCAAAACATCTCTATCCATCACCCTGTCATACTGACCTTATCTTTAAGAGGGGTCAGAGATGACTCTGGACTTCTCAGTCACTACAGAGAGTAGGGTTGCCAGATGAACCGCGGCCAATGGGAGCTGTGGGGGCAGTGCCTGTGGGTGCAGGTGGCATGCAACGCACAGAGCCGCCTGGCTGCCTCTGCGCCTAGGGGCTGGATGTGCCGCCCGCTTCCGGGAGCCTTGCGGAGCCAGGACAGAAAGAGAGCCCCACTGCACCACTGACTGGGAGCCGCCTGAGGTAAGCACTTCCCGGCTGGAGCCCGCACCCTGAACTCCCTCCCACACCCCAACCCCCTACCCCAGCCCTGAGCCTCCTCTCACACCCAAACTTCCTCCCAGACCCCGCACCCCCACCCTCCGCCCCAGGTCAGAACCCCCTCCTGCACCCAAACTCCTTCCCAAAGCACACACCCCGCACCCCCTCCTGCATCCCAACCCCCTACCTCAGCCCTGAGCACCATCGAGGAGCCTGCACCCCACACCCCCTCTTGAACCCAACCCCCCTACCCCAGCCCTGAGCCCCCTCCTGCACCCAAACTCCCTTCCAGATCCCACACCCCCTCCTGCACTCCAACTTCCTACTCCAGCCCTGAGCCCCCTCCTGCACCCCAAGCCCCTCATCCCGGGCCCCACCCCAAAGCCCACACCCCCAGCCAGAGCCTGCACCCCCTCCTGCATCTCAACCCCCAACCCTGAGCCCACTCTCACACTCCAAATCCCTTGGCCTCAGCCAAGAGCCTCCTCTTGTACCCCAAAACCCTCATCCCCTGTCCCAACCCAGAGCCCGCACCTCCAGCTGGAACCCTCACCCTCTCCCACACTCCAACCCCCTGCTCCAGTCCAGTAAAAGTGAGTGAGGGTGGAGGAGAGTGAGGGATGGAGGGAGGGGGGACTGGAGTGAGTGGGGGGGAGCTCAGAGAAGGGGCAGGGCAGGGTAGGGTGGGGCCTCAGGGAAGAGGCAAGGGTGTTCGGTTTTATGCAATTAGAAAGTTGGCAACCCTAGCAGAGAGGCTGATAATCACTGCTGGTAAGTGTCCTCTTCATGCAGGAGTCAGGCTGCTTCTGGTTCCAGAGTTTCCCCTCACCACCAAGGAATGCAGAACTCAAGTTGCAGATTACAAAACTATACTAAAATCCAAATTTTAGTCTCCCACCCCAGAGCAGAGCTGGCCAAGTGGTGACTGATCTCACCTAGGGAGCTGTAGGGCTAACTCAGCCTGTTTGGGGGAAGTTTTCCCAACAAAACTCTACAAACTGGGAGTCACCTTGGAGCAGGAAAAGCTCAAGCTTAGGGGTCATGCTTTCAGGTCCCCAGAGGTCAGTTCTCTGCACGCAGACCTGGGACTCACCAGCTCCCCACACAGCCTGTCCTGCCCTTTTCCCTGTGGCTCCAGACTCTCCCCTCCCCTGAGCTCCCTGGGAACTCACTCCTTACTGGTTCCCGAGCAGACTCTGAGTCTGCCTTGACTCCCCCTCCCTACCAGAGACAGTGTGCCTCTCCCAGCACACAGAGCCCCAGGAATCTAGGTAATCTCCTTGGGGGTTACAACTATATAAAAGCTAGGTCTTTTGCTTATTATCTAGTCACAGTAGCAAATCAGCTCCAAACCTAGGTGAGAACTACAACTGCCACTAACTCCTATCAACAAACATTTTTCTTTCTGTTTAAACAGAAAAAAAAAATTTTAATGCAGAGTTAAGGTTGCCCCGTGAGAGCTTGTGCCCTTCTAGAAGGGTGAGCTGAGCAAATCTAAACCGTCTAAAAAACAAGAAATACCGAGTTAAGATAAATGCCCATATAATCCTAACTCTGCTCTCTTTGAGTCATGCTTCACAATATCCATAACTCACACACACTAACATTTTGCCTTTTCACTGTAATAAGCAGGTCCTCCTACCTGCACTTGCCCTACACTCAAACCCAGAGCCTATTTCCTGTGGCAGAATACCATACTTGTAAAATTTAACCACTCCATACCCTTCGCACTTGCACACAGGATACTACCTACATCTATAATTTCCCCTGCTCATCATTAAATCCACCAACTGCTTTCATATCCCTCCGCGCTACTGACAATACCCGTGGCAAGAAGACCCCAGTGCCCTGCTATTTACAACCTACACAGTTCCATAGTGAAATGACGCAGACTGGGACTTCAAGGTACACATGCACCTCTTTCTTTTGATAACAACGGGGTGAGGCAGGGGAACACAGATCCCCTAAAATCATAGTCAGAGCTCTTCCAAGTATTCCAGCTTATTTCTCCACCATTCAGTACAGCTACATCTAACACAGTGTATGTCGCTGGAGTGCATTTAGATAATTCCCAGTGGCTATTGCAGCTCCAGGGGAGCAGAGTTTAGGTTCCATGGGTGTTTACCTTAACTGTATATTTCCTGGTTTTCACCTCTGTTTTAAATGAAGTTTTTTGCCATTTAATAAATATAAGATTAGCAAGCAGCTTTACATTGTTCACAATACTGTTGATTTCGTGCATCTTTGGCAGGTATTTAGTGGCAGATGTGCTTAGCAATGTTGTGGGCTATTTTTATAGCTGCTTCTAGCTTTTTGGAAGCTGTTGCTTCTGCTGTGTTATTCAGTTTAGAAACAGGCATCATCAATTGATTGCACCTACATTTTATAATGCATTTTGAAGACACCTGTTTGATTATTTATGTTGTGGCAGCATCCTAAATCCATAGTTATGATCAGGGTATCATTGTGGTAGGTTATTTGTAATATTGTCATTTACTGCAAGCCCAGAATTGGTTTTGTATGAAGTGGCAGGAATGGTAAAAAATATTTAAATTGCTAGTGATATGCACATCAGATTTAATCAAATGTTTTTATAAACTATGGTTACTCCTTTCCATTCTTAAGTGTTGGAATCCCATGTAATGAACACTTCATTTTAGCCAGAAGTTACAGAAAATTAAGAATATTAATTTATTTTAATCAGTTATTAAAAAGTTTGAAATTTCTGAAAAGGATCTCTAAACTTTTATATGCATCCAGCTCATGATTTTTAGACTTAACATCAGAATAAAATTAAGAATGCAGTTTTTACAGATTTCTAGTCTACAGTGAAATTTCACCTGAATCTACGGTTCTTAAACTTTGAGGATGACAGATGTCAATCCATACACTTGAAGTTGGCTGGAGTTTGAAGAGAAGGGTAGTAAAGTGGAGGGTTGGAGAGGAAGTGTTAGTAGAAATTTAACCTCACTCTGAATCTTTTTACGGATTTGACATCTCTAATCCAAATAAGTAAAAGCATATTACCAATGGGGAATCTCACTCAAAGATGGCCCTGGATTTGTAGCCCCGCGACTACAGAACCAATTTTGGGCATAGATTGCTTGCAGGAGGGAGGAATAGTGGTTAATTGTGCTAACAAAGGTTTATGGAGGACCCCAAAGAAAGACTGGACCCCTGAAGTAAGGCAGGAAGATTCCGGATTGCTCACATGTAGTATGCTGGGGGTGGCAGTAGTGACCGGGGATAGCAGGGAGGAGTGGAGGAAGCGCTTTCCCTAGGCATGGGCGGCCCACAATCTGGACTGCGGTAAATGGACTGGGGATCCAGTGAAAATAGAAGGACCAGTGGTCCTCCCACAGAAACAATATCCTATCCCCACTGCGGCATGCCAGGCTGTAGCAGAGATAGTCAGGGAGCTGGAAGGACAGAGAGTAGTAAAAAAAAAAAAAAAACGACTTTCCCCTTTAACTCCCCAATATGGCCTGTGAGGAAAGCTGATGGTGTCTCATGGAGACTGACTGTCGACTATCGAAAAGTCAATGCCATAACCCCCCAGTGGCCGCCAATAGTCGCGGACATGACCCAGGTGTTACAAGACATACCAAGGGAAGCTAAAAAATTTTCTGTATTGGATTTGTCTAATTGTTTCTTTGCTATCCCACTTGAGGAAAAATCACAGGACCAATTCGCCTTCCATGTGGACAGGGTACAGTATTGCTTTACTCGTATATCCCAGGGATTTCATAGCGCCCCCGCTATTGCGCATAAGGTAGTGACCCAAATGTTAGAGCATCTCCCTTCAGGGAATAAGGGGTGGGTGGTCTCATATGTTGATAATATCCTGGTAATGGGAAGTGGGTCCATTGGGGACAGCTCAGGCATGTAGGGGGAACCACCCGGCTCCATGTTCCTCTCTATGATAGCCTACGGTTTACAATGTTTAAGTCTTTTTCACAGCTTCTGTTTTTCAGAGCACCAGAAAGGACTGGTACCAGCTAAAGAACAACTGAAACATACTATGGTGCACTGTCATGACAAAACTTCTATGTTGTCTCATGTTCTGTGTTTTGTGTTTCATGTTTCATGTTTTATGTTTGTCTTGTAGCGCTTGTCTCATTGCTAGCATTATGATGTATGGTGTTTGGGAAAAGGGAAGATACCGCATTAGGCAGGGAACAGCAACAAATCATTCTCACAAGCCCTCTTTAACTCCAGCTAGAACCCTCCCTTTCCTTATCCCTCTGTCTCCTGCCAAATTGTCAGTCACATACCTATCCCCATGGTGGCCACCTCCGTCCAAAAGCCTGGGATAACTTTTACCAATTGTTTACCTTCCTACCAAATGTTCTGATTTTCATCTAAATGTTGTACATTAGAAGGGCTGTTTGACACTCATTGTTACATCCTCCAATCAATATTTTGATATGTATTTCTGTTACTGTGGACATGCTATGTGTAATAAAAATCTGGAATTGTTCTGGCAGTTGAAGCACTGGCATGGTTGAGCGGAGGCACGCCGTCCCCCTTTGGATGGTCACCACAACTTGGGGTGACCAAGGGGAGGGAAATGTTATGTAAAGCCTCCGCTCAAATGCAATTGTAAGATCTGTAACTTGTATCATTAAGTTCTGCAACCTTTTGCAGACTTTGTAACTTCAGTTATTGTTAGCATAGCCTTTTAAGTTTTGTAACCTTTGCAAGCTTTGTGGCCTTTTTAGGTTGCCACTTGTATGAACTTCCAAGCTTTGCAATATCCCATCCCTCAGAGAGAGTGTGAACAAGGGAGTGTGAACAAGGGAGCGTATGTGGGACTGGGCGGAGAGGAACTGCAAGGAAAGAGGAGCCCGGAGACAGGAACCAGGAGCATCTGATATAATCTGCCCTGAGAAGGCAGTCATGAAGTGCTGTAAAGAAAAGGAGAACCTGGTATGCATGAAAGGAACTGGTCTGGGAATGCTTCTCGGTGACAGACACACCAGATCTACTATGCTTCATCTTCTTGGCCTCCATGCTGTCTCTGGTAACTCTCTGCCTGTGTAAGTGTGTGGGTGCATGAGGGTATGAATGTAGGGAGTGTATGAATAAGCTCCATCTCTTTTCTATCTGATTACGATGCCAACAGTGGCATCGTAATAAAACTAATACAAGTGTGACCCTGGGTTGGTTTTTAGGGGAACAGAGGTAACAGTAAAGTGGAGGGTTGGAGAGGAAGTGTAGTAGAAATTTAACCTCACTCTGAATCTTTTTACGGATTTGACATCTCTAATCCAAATAAGTAAAAGCATATTACCAATTTGTTATAATGTTTGATAATTCATTTTGATCAGCAACAAAGCAAGACAGGGAATGAAGAGGTCAAAGGATGACAAAGTCCATTATATGCATGACAATACCCACTTGATTAAGGGGGACTGAAAAAAATTGACGTACCGGCACAAATTAGAGATTGTTTTTTTACAAATGTTGGTGCCCTTTGATTACAAAGGGGATAGGCTCTTCTTTTAGTAATAACAGGGGTAAGAAGCCCGTTTACAAATTCCAAAATATGTTGTATCGCTTTACGCAAAGGAAAGAAAAAGGGGACAGACAATGTATAAATAAAGGATTGTTCTCCCAATATCAAAGTGAAACTACAGAGTGTGCTGGCTATGCGATATATGGATGTGGGGGGTCTCTCCTGTTGAAGCTGTTCCACTGTGAATAAATAATTTTAAAATGGTCACTAAAACAGGGCCACTGGAGCCTGGATCTTCCACTTGCCAAGTGAGTGCTCTAACCATCAGGCTTCAGAGTCATGCCCATGCTTGCTGTCTCACGTTCTCTGGCCCAATGGATCTTTCATTATCTATCCAAACTGGAACAGCTTCAATAGCAGAGACTGAGGGGGCCGTGTATCAGAATAGCCCATAGCCCCAAAGTTAGGGTATGCATCTGAGAGGTAGCAAATCCTCCCTTAGGTAGAGAGGGGACTTGAACTGGGAGTCTCCAACATCCAGGTGAATATCCTATCCACTGGGATAAAAGTTATGAGGGAGCTCTTCCCCCCCTACAGCCATTTTTGTAAGCTTGTTTATAGGGGCCCAATCCAGTATTCAAACTCCGTCCACACTTACTGGATTGGGCCACGCAGGTGAGTTAGGCAGAGGAATGCCTATCTTCCGCTGGTTCATGCATCTCTCTGGGCCTTAAGTGTCTGGACATCGGTCTGGACATGGGGCTGCAGTGCACATGTGCGGAGGCAGAAACAGAGGGCTAGGGAATTTTCACTGTAAAAATTTAGGCATTGAGTGGGTTTAGGCACCTCCAGGATTCGGCAGCAGCTAAGCAGGGGTTTTGTGAAACTCAGTGGGGCCTGATGCTGGCATTTAGAGGCCTAAAGTGGCAATCAGGTGCTTTAGTCCTTTTGTGACTCTAGCCCCTTGTGAGATTTTCAAAAGTGCCAAGATGCATAACTCCCTTTGAAATCAATGGGCCTTAGATGCCTAGGTATGTTTTAAAATCCCACTAGGTCCCTGTCTGTATCTTTAGGCTCCTAAATACTTTTCAAAATCTGACTGGCAGTGAATGAGATGCTACACTGGGTGTCAGGAGGCTTGGGTTCTATTCCTTACTATGCTATTAATTTAATATGTTACTTTAGATAAATCACTTCACCTTTCTGTGCATCTGTTTTCCCCTAGCCTTTATTTGCTTTGTCTATTAAGATTTTAAGCTCATTCAGACAGAGACAGTTTCTCACTGTGTCTATGCAGTGCCTGATATAATGGGGGCCCAATCTCAATTGGAGTCTCTAGGTGCTACTGTAACACAAATAATAAATAAAATGATATGAGAGTTAAAGTAGTGAATTAAGCTTATTTTTTTTAGGCAGGGAGTGTGGAGGGGTGCAGTTCTCTGTATCTATAGTCTTCCCAATTTGGATGTGGCCCATTATATAGGCATACTCTTGAGTGTGAAGTAGTAAGGATAGTACTCACTAAATTTCTTCATCCCGGAAATGACTCCTGGCAACAGCATGAAATATGAGCTATATTTTTTTTAAGATTTCTTGAGAATAAAATTGACTTTTGGAGTCTGTCATCAAACAAATACTTCTACAGTGGTATTAGAAAAAGTAATAGTATCCTATTGTATATTATAATTGGCCCATCTGCAGGATGTCACTGTAATTAGAAATACCCCAGAAACTGCTGCATGTCTGCTAGCATGCTCTATGTACCGCAAGCTCTGTAGGTGCTCCAAGCACTAGATTTGAAAGGCTCTAGATCTTGACAGTTTCCCACCAAATACTTGGACTTTGAATAACTGAAGATTATTTTATTAGAGTTGCCAGAAATAAAAAGGTGCATCTATCCTAGGCACCATTTCAGCTGTAGAAATGATCAAGCCAATGGTTCTTCAGTCATTTCCTAGGGCAGTTCCTCTATAGCCAGCTATCAGGCTGCTGCTTCTAGTCTCTTTCCTGCTCCTGCTTTCATGTTTCCTCTGACTCACACTCTCAGTGTCCCACACCTGGTCTTCTCTGACCTTAAGAAGTCCTTTATCTTCCTGAACTCTGTGGATTATAAAGCCCTCTACTGGCTGGATCGTGAGCTGGGGCAACAGAGTACAGTAATTAGACAGCAGGCTCCTGACAATATTTGTTGAGTAACCGGTTCTGATGCCACACAGCTGTACAAAATAAAAAGGTCAGTAAAAAAACTGCACAAAATCCTAGATGAGATAATAAATATCCCTCAACTGAATGGAAGGAATTATCAATTTGTTATCTTGTTGAGGTGCAATTATTCTGCATTTTCGCATTCAATATGCTTTCTCAATTGTTGAAAAATATTGCAAATGCATTAGACAGTTTTCAGCTATGAAAGCCATTTGTTACAATCTTTTTTTAAAAAAATCAGACAACTGTTCCAGAGAATGGTCAGCTACTTGTTATGAATCAAACCTTTCCAGACTCTGAGACACATCTGAATAAACAAATCTTTCCCTGAAGCAAATATTACTCAGAGCTAGACAAGAGAAAGAAGAAAGCTATATGGTACTTCAGAAATAATTAATGAGGTAGCACAGCTGACCAGAATAGAAATTCCTGGCTTAGGAGGTTATAAGAGGCTCAGCTTCTGCAGCCCATGCCTTCTTTTTAAAAGATTGTTTCTAGTTCCTATAATGTGAACATAACTTTCCAAATGTGAACTGACTACGATATGATGCAGTGTCATTTTCCTGAATTTGCAGACATACAGCTCCTGTCTCTGTGGAAACTCATCATTTCCCCAAGTTGCAGCAGAGTAAAGTGAATAAAACTTTGGTTTCATAGATGATAGCCAGAACGCTTTGGGCAGCTGTGAAACTACTGAGAATCATGTCAACTTCATACCACAGCCTGGAAAGATAATGAGCAACAAGGAGGCAGAAGGTGGAATGATTCACTGGGGAGGAAGTTCTAATAAATGGAGGCTAAGAGAGAGTTGGAAAAGTCTTCTATCTGGGCTCTTCACAGTGTAGGGGGGAGACTCTGGGAGGGGAACAGCAGTGGAGAACTTCTCCCTCACAGAAAACCCCTTCTTTCTTTCTGGGAGCTAGAGGAGATGGAATGTTATGTTCATAACGTCACCTACTAACTGAGTTTAAAACCAAAAAACACACCTTCCTTCCAAAACCCTAGAACCAAAACCTCTTCCTCTTCCAGAAGCTAGATGTGGCATGCTTCCTGGGCTTTTATCCTAGATCTTGTCCCCACCATCTCCTTTTGTATCTGTCTTTGGCTAGCAGATGTCTGGTGCATTTTGAAGCCCTGCCAATCACATTTCTAAAGTAAAGAATTGAGAGTGGTTGATCCAGATCTGTAGCTAAACACTTGGGATTTTAAAAAGCTCTGTGACATTTTTTCCCTTTAGTTTTCAGATTTGTGCCCATGAACTTCAGATCAGGATCAGAAACAAATGTAGCAAAATATTGCAAGAGAGACAGTCCTTTTAGCATTTCGGTCTGGATCAGAAACAGGAATTCCCAGAAGTCTCATGGGAAAGTTTGTCTCTTTAAAGTTTCCATTCCAATTTTTTCCCACCGTAGAGGTTTGAGTAGTTCAAATAAGAATTCTTTTGGAGTGGGAGTGAAACTTACATAAATCATACCAGTCATTTATCGAAAGATTCGCATACTTTAATCAGCTAACACACATCTTTAAAATATGTTAGCAGCAAGATGTTTACGAAGTCTTTTTATGGTTATAATTCAGCTATATTGACAAAGAAAATACACGTCCATTTAGTTTTTCAGCTAGTCAAATTAACCATTAATTAATCTCTGAGTAGGAGGGTCTCAAGCTTGTCTATACAATTAAGTTTATCATCCCAATTATTTCTCACCACATCTATTCTGAGTTTTTCAGAAAGGATACAAAAAATTATGCCACAATAAACCCTCCAGCATCCTCATCCACTTTTCTTCTTTCTCCTAAAGAGCTGGTCTGATATATCATTCTTTCCAAGTCAGGGCAATCAGGCTCTTTGTACTAATTATGTTCCTGATTTTTCAGAGCATCTGTAGCTCTCATTGTCTTCAGGTTGAATTGTGGTTGATCAAGCAGAGGTGACACATGGGGGAGGCATGCAGGGGTCACATCCCTCCCTCACCCTGATTTGCTGCTTGGCTTCTACTGAGCATACTCACATGGACTGCACATGCTCAGTAACACTGCTGATGCCAGCGGCCTTCATTCTGCCCTTCCCCCCATCAGCAGGCACAATTCATCTTTGGGTTGATGAGTACCTCTGGATATTAGACACTTGAGCCAAATCTTCAAAATCTGGTCTCTATTAGAATGAGCAACTTTGCACATGTGATCAATTGTGTATGTATAACTTGTATCTCTATTATTATATGTATTACCATAGCCCTAATCAGTGTCTCAGGCCCCATAGTGCTAGGCACTGGGCAAACACAGAACAGATGGTCCTGTCCCAAAGAGCGTATAATCTAAGTATAAGAGAAGACAACAGATGAATACAGACAGATGGGGAAATACAAGTGAACAGTGAGATGATATTGGTCAGCATGATAGGTCTCTGTGCAGCAGCAGCCTAACTGTTGTCAAGTTTTTTGGTAGCATCACCATATAGGAAAACTTGAAGGTGCTAATGCTTACATGCACCATTTAGGTAATCTAAGAACTACTATGTAAGGAGCTAGGGGTCTAGAACCTGTGCCTGCAACTTCCAAAGGAGGCAATAGTCTCTATGCTGCCACATAATAGCTTGGAAAAAGAACAGGAGTACTTGTGGCACCTTAGAGACTAACAAATTTATTAGAGCATAAGCTTTCGTGGGCTACAGCCCACTTCTTCGGATGCATATCGAGTGGAATAAATATTGAGGAGATATATATACACACATACAGAGAGCATAAACAGGTGGGAGTTGTCTTACCAACTCCGAGAGGCTATCTTGATTTTTTTCTCTTACTTAATTGCCCTCTCAGAGTTGGTAAGACAACTCCCACCTGTTTATGCTCTCTGTATGTGTGTATATATATCTCCTCAATATATGTTCCATTCTATATGCATCCGAAGAAGTGGGCTGTAGTCCACGAAAGCTTATGCTCTAATAAATTTGTTAGTCTCTAAGGTGCCACAAGTACTCCTGTTCTTTTTGCGGATACAGACTAACACGGCTGCTACTCTGAAACCTGTCATAATAGCTTGGGGCAGTAGAAATACTCGGCGGGTCATGAGCCTCAGGGGCCCACACACCACACAGTATGTGACACCCACAGTGTCCCCAACTGACAGGACATCTCGACTCCTGATTGGCCTGGGCATACTATTTAAACCTGGGGGTGATACAGAAAACATGTCTGTGCAAATTGGGTGAGCTGCTGCCACAGAGCCTACTTCCTCATGCTGCTTCTGAACTTCGTTTCCTGACCCTGGCTCTACTTTGTGGCTCTAATACCTGGTTTCTTACTCAGCTTTGTCTCCTTCTGCTTCCTGACTTTGGCTTTATCTTCTGGCTCCAAAACCCAGTTTCTGACTTGGCTTAGCCTCCTGTTCCTGGTTTCTGACCCTGAATCAATCCACAACTCTGTATTCCTGACATATAACTCTGGCTTTAGCCATTAGGCTGGCTGCACATGACCCACCCCTGACGTGTGCATGTGTAAGTCTTAGCAGTTGCATCTGCAAATTCATCTGAGGCCCATTAATTTTGCAAATTGTGCTGGTATAAGTATCAGAGTATTTAAAGGTTATGCACAAGTGGTAGCATATATAGCTGGAGATTGGTTTACCTACCAGTAAAGAGTGAGTAGAGGCCTGGCTGAAAATATATTACTATATTTACAAAACAGAAATGGGTTTTGCTTGTGTAAATGCTTTCCTTTGTATGTATCAATAATTGCATATTGAACGTTTTATTAACGAAGAGGCCAGGTTGCAGCTCCGTTTGAAATGTAGCTCTGCCACCATGATGCACATGTAGCTTGTACACTAAAATGGCAGAAATGCCATTGAAAATGTAAGCCAAGCTTTTCAGAAACTGTTACCTAAATTAGGCTCCCAGGTCTTTATTTAGGCACCTCAACAAGTGTCCTGATTTACAGAAGGGCTGAGCACCCAGCAGCTCCCATTTGAGTCACATAAACTGAACAAAGTTTATGATGATTTGTGTCCTCCCACAATGGTAGGACTCAACTTGTATCTCTTGCGCTTGACGTTAATTAAGAGGGTGTTGTGCCTGGTCAGGAAGTATCTCTGGGTTTCATTATAAAATGATTCCATTAAGACAGTGGTCTCCAACCTTTTTACACACAAGATCACTTTTTGAATTTGTGCAACCCAGGATCTACCCTGCTCCTTCCCTGAGGCCCCACTCTACTCACTCCATTCCCCCTCCCTCTCTTGCTCGCTCTCCCCCACCCTCACTCACTTTCACCAGGCTGGGACAGAGGGTTGGGGTGCAGGAGAGGGTACAGGGTGTTGGCTTTGGGACGGGGTTTCAGGACTGGGGCAGGGGTTCGTGGTGCAGGAGGGTTCGGGGTGCTGGCTCTAGGCGGGGGTTCCGGGCTGGGGGCTGGGGTGTGGGAGAGATGTGGGCTCCCGTCAGGCAGCATTTACCTCGGTCATCTCCCGGTCGGCCATGCAGCAGGACTAAGGCAAGCTCCCTGCCTGCCCCGGGCCCATGCCGCTCCTGGAAGCAGCCAGCATGCCCCTGATGCCCCTGGGGTGGGCAGGGGTCTCTGTGCGCTGCTTCTGCGTGCAAGCACTGCTCCCACAGCTCCCATTGGTCGCAGTTCCCTGTTAGGACTTTTAGCGGCTGGAGATTGCGATTGACTGTCAGAAGCTCCAGGATCAAAATCATGGAACATAAATATCAGATAAGCTCCACTGTTGTTACATTTTTGGTTACTTTGGTGTTATTTCCTTACACATGTAAGACAGTATATCCAGGATCCGGGAAACCAGTGCACAGTAGTCAGCATGAAAATGCTAAAGAGGAAACCCCAAATGATCTATTACCTTCTAATTCATTTTTAATCTCAATTTGGAAAATTCAACCAAATTATCAAAGCTCTTAATTCTGCTGCATCATTGTTCCAGCCACTGAATGTTGCACTCTTAATCAACTCTTCCCCATTTAAATCTCGACAGGGTTTCCTCTGAAGTTTCTCTAGTCTCCCCTGGCAGTGGTCCTTACACACATCCCACTAGCAAAGAAATGCTTTCATCCATATGGATGACAAAGGAGGTCTTATTCTTCCATTTCATAAATCCAGTAAACTCCAAGTCTGTAAATAGTCATAAATTAAACATACATTTTGGTATTTGTATGGGGAAGCTGTTGTGTTTAGAGACTGAGAATAGCCAGAGTGATCAGAGAAAACTCTGGTTAACAAATCACATGCTTCTACCAAAGGTCTAAATCTTTGTGAAATAAAAATAGTGGTCTGTCCTAGAGTTGTGTTCTGCAGAAAACAAGGAATAGTCAATCTCTCTCTCTCTCTCTCACTCTCTTTTTTTTTTTTTTTGGGTAGAACACCAGCCATCTATCAATTGTAAATTAACTAGTGAGCTATTCAGTAGCTTCACCGTCTAAAAGGTCACATTTTTTCCTCTATCGAGAGCACTAGAAAATTTTCAAATATAAAAAGACATTCCACATTAGTTTGTTCTAAAAAGAAAGCACAGCTTATTGTAGGGTCCTTACAGAAGGATTCACGGGTATCTATTCACTAAGGTAAATCTTTGATTATATATATTCAAAGGCAGCATTTTGTGGAGTTTAGCTTCTCTAGATCCGACTGAAATCACAGTACAGTAAAAGGGACCCTGGGGTTAATATTGTCAGAACCCCAGGTATCAGAAATGAAAGATTTCTCCAATGCTACTTCTTCTGTTATAACAGAGAACTTCACACTCTAGTATCATTAATCTGACATCATTCATGAGCATAAGAATTCACGTTAATGTTAAAAAAAATCTTGGTTGATATGTACGATAAAAATCAATATCTATCTGTCCATATAGTATATCCTATTGAATAGGATGTACTCTAAACATGGTGTACCTTCTATATTCATGAGGATTCAAAAATGGTGGTAAAGAAGTCTTTATTTTGGTCTCTGCCTTGTCGATTAATCCAGTGTTTCCCAAAGTGTGAGAAGCACTGTCCCCCACACTCCAGGGGCAAGAAGGAGTATCCAGAGTCTGGACAAAGATAGACCTCTCAGTTGTTGCCAGAGTCTCAGCTTACTTTTTAAAAATGAAAGTCTGTAGTTGTTATGCTTGTACAGAAATGTAACTGATGCAGTGATGTCTGCCTAACTTTGCAGAGAGCCTGACTCAATAGGGCTGATGTGTGAGCTGACCCATTTGTTTGTTTGTGTGATAACTCAGATACCAGTGATGATCCTTTAAAATGTTATCATTTCACTGCTCATCACAGTCTGTAAGAAAGAAGAGAAAGTATTATATTATGCAGGTCTGCACAATCTCAGTGAATGTTCACTTTTGTGCAATGAATGGGTGGGCTTTGGTGATACTACTACAGTACTTACTTTTTCCCCCCCAATCAAGAAGAAGGCAAGCTGAAGGAGCCCAGCAGGACAGCTGAACCCCAACAAAGGTAAGCCAAACCTGAGGACCCCAGATGAGGCCTTGGGTGTGAGATGCTTTGTTAGAGAAATAATTAATGTTGCCACTTCGCAATAATAACTATAAAAATCACTGTTAAATAATGCTATTGTAACTTTGAAAAGAAGTGTTCTCTTTTAGTTTTAAATAATAAAATCGCTTATATTCAAACATTTCTTCATACCCAATATCGAATGGATGTCATGCCATTAAATAAAATTTTAAGGATGTGTTTTAAAACTCAACCTAATATTATTTAATTAAACATTGGGAAAGATTGATACAATCTGTAATCTTATAGGGCCTGACTGGGCTCACATAAAAGTCCATGGAAACACTCTTGTTGACTTCTGGGAAGAAGGCGTCTGCTCTCCAAACTTAGGTGTAAATTCTTCAAAGCTAAGAAATTAATTGGGAAGGAAAACCTCACAAAATACATTTGTAATTGGGATCATGCTTATTTGTTGATATGCTAATATGATTATTTAGAGTACAAACCTTGGTTAGATTTATATTGGATAAAGGAAATTTTAGCTGTTGCAGCTCTTATCTCCCAATCACAGTACATAATATAACATTAATCATAGATTTTTAAGGCCAAAAGTGATCATCAAGTCTGACCTGCATACCACAAACCCCGCTCGTGAGGATGGGATGCGTATCCATTCACACTTCATTCTGCATTTTTACTCTTGTTGGGTTATTCACTATTGTCTATTAAAATTGTTTTTGTGCGTTAGATACTAGATAGTGTGGAATAATTGGCAGCCAATGTAAATACAGTCCTATTCCCTTTGCCTTTTCACAGCAGTATGCTAGCTTTCTATAAAGTGCTTTTTTGGCAATAAAAATAATTTTAAAAAGTTTTTACAATATCACAATTTTTTCTGTCCTTTTGATATTTAAATCTGCTGTAATAAACTAAAATATAGTAACTTGAGGTGGAATCAGTTTTTGGTTGGGCTGCATCTTTTTTCAAATGATTGAAAGGAACATAGAATGTGTTTCCTGTACTAAAAGACCCTATTTAAATAATAGCCTCTTCCTTCAATCTGATCCCCTTCCTCTGCAGGTTGTGCTGGGAATATCTATAAATAAATGTAGCTATGCATAGGAAGCTAAAGATTTTCTTCAAGTGCTTTCATAAGTCCATTGAGCTACATGTGTATGTCCCTCATGTGCTGTTGGAGACTTTTCCCTGGCAGTACCTGGAGGGGTGTCCTAATTCCTTCATGTTCTAAGCAGAGGGTTTAATAGGCAGACCCACCCCACTTGTCCTTCAGTTCCTTTTTGCAGTCCCTAGTTAGTGATCAGAGCAAACTGTGCTTCAGCTTATTCCTCCTGTGAATTTGCCTTTATAGCTAATTGTTAGCCTAGTTTGTTGTTAGCGATACTGTTTTGGTCCCTTGGACATGCTCATGTGACAAGAGCAAGTTGAAGGACTGGAGTATCTGGTCTAGGCACAACTGGCTTCCAGTACTATACCAGCCATCTCACAGGGTGCCTTGGGGGATACCTCTGCTGTCCAGGTTTTTGTTTCTATTACACTGCAGAAGTAAATCTCACAGAAGGGAAGTTTTCCTCAACTGTTACTGACAGACCACTCGATGTCAGTGCCAAGCAGCCACTGCACCACAGAAACATATCCCTGGGAGGGGAAGCTTCCACCCAGGCCACTTAAGATTGGTATTGAGCAAATGCTGGAAGCCAAAGACCAAGACTGTTCACTGCCTGCCTTAGATCTACCATCTACATTGGTGGTTCAAGACCAGCCGCAGGAAGGTCCTATCATGCCTTCTCCTAACACCTTGTCCTTGTCACTGGTTGAGGCTCTGGTACTGGAAATGGCTTCTCTGATACTGGATGATTAAGTCCTAGAAAGAGCTCCTGAAAAGGATGTCTACATCCCTTTATATCCAAATAGATGCTTGTGGAGGAGAATACTCACAAGCTGATAGACATTTTACAGCAAGGAAGGTTGCCCTCCGATAAATGAAGTAATAATGCAGTCTATTAAGGCTTTATGGCAAACCCTGTTGTCTATCATGCATTTGGCGAAGAGTACAGAACACAAATACCAGGTTTCATCTGAGGGGTTTCAACAGTTCTGTAAACATCCCAAACTGAGCTCCCTGGTAGTGGTGGCATTAAATGAAAGACACTGCCAAGGTAGAGCAAAAGCTACCCCCAAAGAAAAGTATACAAAAATAGACTTTTTTGGCAGAAAGATGTATTCAGTTGTGGGGTTACAGCTCCATATATCTAGCCATCAGGCCCATTATGATTATTCAAATTATGATGCTATGTCTAAATTCATCAATAAGCTTTCTGAAGACTCAAGGGGTGATTTCCAGTCCCTTCTGGTGGAGGGTTGTCTGGTCTCACATTTGGCTCTGCGGGCTTTCCTGCTGCAGACTCAATTGCAAGAGTTGTGGTGATGGCAGTAACCAGGCACTGCTCATCATGGCTCCAATCACTGGGGATTCTTGTATAGGTACTTCAGACTGTTGGAGACCCCTTTTGAAGGCTATGCTCTAGTCTCCTCTAAGGCTAGGTCTACACTACCTGCCTGAATCAGCGGGTAGAAATCGATCTCTCGGGGATCGAATTATCGCATCTCGTCTGGACGCGACAATCGATCCCTGAATCAACGCGCTTACTCCACCAGCGGAGGTAGGAGTAAGCACCGTCAATGGGGAGCCGCGGAGGTCGATTTTGCCGCTGTCCTCACAGCGGGGTAAGTCGGATCCGATACGTCGAATTCAGCTACGCTTTTCGCGTAGCTGAATTTGTGTATCTTAAATCAACCCCCCCCCATAGTGAAGACCTGCCCTAAGACAGATGAAGCACGAGTTAAATTATTACCAGCCTGGTATTAAATTATACAAGCTTCAAGGAGAACAACATTTCAGCTTCAGTTTCAACTGACAGCACTGTTATCTGCCTAGACAGGTCGACCAATCTAGGTGAAAACACAGACAATGGTCAAGGACCTCAAACGATAAGGCTCTTAGAAGCCTATCTGTTCCATCCCACCACCCAGTGATCAATTAACAGTGCTCAAACTTGAAGTCAACTTTTGGCAGAGGACTGCAAGCCTGGGATCAGGTGGCAATACTCTGAGGGTCTTGATTGGTTTCCTGCTTCTATTTAAACCAAGCAGAGGAAGAGGAAGTTGTCTGTGCAGCTGAGATTTTCTCCTTCTTACAACTGTCTCCCCTGAACTCCCTGGCTCCTGCTGTCTGACTCTGACCTCCTGGTATCCTGACTCAACCTGCCTCTTGATCATGACTCCATACCCTCTGGCCTGTTTCAGATTCTGGTCTCCTGGTTTTCAGACCCTGCCTGGCTCCCGACTCCCACCCCAACCACCAGGGTCAGACGGCTCACTTCCTGGTCATGACAGCAACAAAAGAGGAGTCCCCTGCCATCCACCTCCACTGTCACTTAATCAAAGCAGCCTGTCTGACTCATCTGTCAGGATGGCATACCGACCATACTGGATCTCACAGCGAATCTCCATCCCATCAGGAGCAGATTGTTACATTTCCTAAGTGTGTGGCAGCAGAGCCATAACTAGGGAATTTTAGTGCCCAGGACAAGCAAGCATATTTGCACCACTAACCATTTTTTCCCTTCATTTCTCTGCCCCATTTGTCCATCCCAAATGCACCCTGGGTAGCTGCCCCACTCACCTCACCCTGGTTACGGCCCTGTGTGGTAGTCCATAACTTCAGGCATGTGGGTGTTAAGCATGGTGGAATATACCCTGCAGTTCTTGTTTATCCCCTCTTGCACCCTCCTTCCTGTCCCTTTCAGGGACCCATCTCATGAGTCTCTGCCAAGAGAGGAAGTGCAGACTCTATGTTCTTTGATAGCAATTGAAGACTTCCCCACTCAGCTCAGGGCAGGGAGTTCTACTCCTGCTATTTCCTAATCCCAAGGACAAAAGGGTGTCTCAGGACCATTCTAGACCATCAGACTTTGAATGAATACATCAAGAATCCAAGCTTCCACAGGGCTTCACTTGCAACTATTATCCCTTTTTTAGATCTGGGAGATTGGTATGTTGCCATTGATTGAGGGATGCTTATTTCCACATGGTGATCCATCCTGGCCACAGAAGATTTTTAAGATTTGGAAGAAGACGAGAGCACTTCCAGTTCACAGTTCTACCCTTTGGCCTGTCATCTGTGCTGAGGGTTCTCACTGAATACCTGGACAATTCGTTGGTGAGGGATTGCTCCTGTCAGCAGGTGGAAAGAAGCATCCATTGGATTCTCTGTCTGTTTCAGTGTCTCAGCTTGGAAGGACACCAAGCCTCACACCCCTCCAGCGAATACAATTTTATTCATTTCTGCCTCTGCCAAAGTTTTTAGCATTCTGAGACCTCTGTGTGTCTTACAAAGGCCATCCCCGAACCTCAGTGAGGAACTGCCTCAGGATTCTGGGGCATATGGCAGTGTGCAGTTATGTGACCCCCCACATCTCTCCTATGCCAGGCTGCTTCTTTGAGGTTTACAGACATGGCTCAGGTCAGTGTACTGCCTCTCAGGTGCATCACCTGGATAAGCCAGTGTATATCCCAGACATGGTCTTATCATTCTTGGATTGGCGGATAAACCAAGACAATGTTTGCAGAGGAGTCCTGTTCTCTCCGAACTCTCGTCTCTATGGCTTTGGTAATGGATGCTTTAACTATGGGCTAGAGACCTCATCTAGGAAACCTGCAGAGCTCAAGGATTGTGGTTCGCTCACAAGGCCAAGCTACACATTTTAGAGTTGTGCAATCTCCAGAACATGTCACCAGTGTCTGCCACACATCCAAGTGCTTACAGACAGCAGCACAGTGGTGTTTTACATGAACAGGCACTGATCAGATAGCCTAGCCTAGGCCAGAAGGCAACCAGGCTTTGGAGTTTCTGCATACAGAGTTCCCTGACCCTCACAGCATCACATCTTCCATGGAATTCAGAATGGTGCGCTGTTCAGCAGCAGTCCAGAATGTCTTGCTTGGTAGGAAACTATTCACAAGAGCTACTTACCCTAGAAAGTAGAAGTGTTTCTCTATCTGGGCAGCTAGCCACAGTGTGTCTCTTGTACAATCTGATACAAACAGTTTGGAGTGTTTGTTACACCTAAAAGAGTCAGGCCTATCAATCTGTTCCATCAATGTGTACCTGGCCATTATTTCAGCATTTCATTCCCATATTATGGGCAGGGCTTCTAACTCTATGACTACTAGCTTCCTAAAATGTCTAGAAAAGTTACTTTCACCTACCAGAGAACCTATTCCTTATTGGAATTTGAATTTGGTCTTATTAGTTCTTCTGGGCCCTCCATTCAAGCCTTTAGCCTGTGGGTAAGTGACTGGTCCCTTGAGACAGGAAGCAACCAGAATGTGGCATGATTTTTGGTGTACGTGACCATTTATCACTAAGTCCAGTTTATCTGGATGGCAAGATAGACTGGAGAGTCAACAGGACTGTCTGTGAATCCATGGTAAGACTGTTATAAATAAATAAATGGAGATATCCTATCTCCTAGAACTGGAAGGGACCTTGAAAAGTCATTGGGTCCAGCCCCTGCCTTCACTAGCAAGACCAAGTACTGATTTTTGCCCCAGATTCCTAAGTGGCCCCCTCAAGGATTAGAGCTCACAACCCTGGGTTTAGCAGGCCAATACTCAAACCACTGAGCTATCCCCCTGAAGCGTGATCCAGCAGTTCACATTTGTTTCTGGCTTGGTGAAATCTAATTGTAGAACACATCATCAGCTTGGGGTTCTCCCCTGTTTTTGACAGTTTGCCCTGAGATAGGCACTTAAGGTCATGAGCCACTCCAGACAGCATGACACCCAGCTCTTTGCACAATTGGAGTGTTAGGAAAGGGGCAGACTTGCAGCACTGATGGCTATGTCAGTTTCCAAGTTAAAGAGGGTTGTATTTCAATTACTTTTCTACTGATACAGCTAGAACTCATCCAATAAATGCCAGAATTGCCCAAATTCTAGAGGGCTTGATTTGCAGAACTGTTGAACACCCACATCTTCTATTGACTTCAATTGGAGTTGTAGGTATTCAGCACCCGTAAAACCTCAAGCCTATAGTGTATTTTCTACTCAATTTCTGTTTTCTTCTTTACCTATATGCAGGTTGCTTTCTTGTTTTGTCACGTTTTCAAGGGAGGATACTTTGGCATAATTTGTGTGTTTAGTGCACTAAATATGTAAAAGGAAAGTATGTAATCATAAGCATTCTATTCTTGGACATCACAACAGGTTTACTACTAAAGATTATCTATCAAAGTTTGGTTGGAGTGATTACTTCTCCTGTGGGCATTTAATATCATGTTGAACACTCTTCACAGCCAGATTAATTGTACTTTGCAGATACGTGTTATAATTAGCCATGAATGAAGAAAGTTACTTGCAAATATTTTCATATAATCTGGTTTGATTACTTTCCTAACTACGTTTTCTCCTTAACTGTCTTTATTCTATCTTGTGCTGTACCTCTTCAGCTACACATAGAACAGAAACTAAAGGTGAAAAATAATTTTTAAAAAACCTATGTGTAGTGGGGTGGTTGCCCCACTCCTGCCTGGAAGGGTTTAAAACAGCCCCGGCAGAGGGCTGGGGCAAAGGGAAAAGCTACTGGGCTGGTTGGGGAAGTAGCCACAGCTGGGCCATGCCCCAATCAGGCCATAGCTGTGGCTACTTCCCCACCTGTATAAGAGGCTGGGAGCCAGACACTTAGCAGTCTCTCTCTGCTTTCAGAGGGAGAAGGGCCTGGCTGTAGGGAGCCAGACAGGGTACCTGTAGTAGAGCAGGGCTGGGGAAAGGCTGAGGAGCCTGGATAGCCCTGGGCTGTGGCCTAGTGGAAGGGTTGCAGAGGCAGCCCAGGGCTAGTCCAAGGCAGCAGGTCCAAACCCCCCTTGCTAGTGATGAGTGGGCTATGCTGCAATCTGCCCCAGGGAGCGGAGGCTAGTTGGTGACTGGTACTTGCCTAGTGCTGAGGCAAGGTGGGGATAGTGGGTGGGGGTTCCCCAGGGAGGGGAGACCCAGATCTGTAGGGTATTGCTGGGGGGGCAGCATCCCAGTAATAGGGGCACTGGGTCCTGTGAGGGACATGGGTGTTGGAGGACAAGGCAGATCACTGGCCTGCAGAGGGTGCTCCAGAGGCTGGTGAGCTAATTCCCTGGATGACCAGCAGGAGGTGCTGCAGGGTGAGTCTGCTCCTCTACACTATGAAATATTAAACTGAACCTGGTAAGATCTTTGAAAACATAGTTATTGTAATGCCTGCTTCTTTATAGTGACTAGGATTGGGGTTAATGAAATTAATTTTTTACATTAAGTAAAATGGCAAGGAATTAATTAAATACATGTAAGTGATTCCCTACTCCACCCTATTAAGTGCAATAACATACATTTTAATCATTCAGAAGTAATGGAGTGAAATGCTGAACTCATGACCGAATGAAATGCTAAATGTCAGTCATGTTACTATGCTGATTGATAAGTACACAAATCTGACTTCTTGTCTTAAATACTGTGTATTTACTATAAAATTAAAGATTTTATATAATATTCTCATGCGCACACACACTGATCATATATCATGAAAATTTAACAAAACCAATTATCTCTCTCCTTTCTGGGTAAAAGTAATAGCTCAGAACCTTGTCCAGCTGCTCTGTGCTCAGTGCTGGGGGAAAAGAGGCAGGGAGAAAAGTCATTTGTATATTTTTTGCTGATTCTAGGACCATCCAGGAACTGATCAGTCAAAAATGCTAGACTAGACTTGGAACTGCTTTAACTTATAACCACATGCCTATCACAATAAGTGGTAGGGTAGACAGCAACTGTGAAAAATTGGGACAGGGGGTGGGGGGGTAATAGGAGCCTATATAAGGAAGACCCAAAAATCGGGACTGTCCCTATAAAATCAGGACATCTGGTCACCCTAATGTGGTAATCTCATCGAGTGTACTAAATGCTTCAAAACCAACATCAGTGAAACAAGAGAATTACTATACTTTTGAATGAACATATATGGAAAAAGATAGAAGACAATGTCAAGCTGTCTGGGGTGACTCAAGAGCAGGGGTACCAACCTCAGGGCAGATGATTAGGAAACAGGGCACAAACACCAAATTGGTTGAGAGTTCTATACTTACACTTGATTATGGCTGTTGAAATGTAAACTCATCGGGCACTATAACTAGGGCCCTACCAAATTCATTCTTCTTAATGGTCAATTTCATGGCCATAAGATTTAAAAATTGGTAAACTTCACATTTTCAGATGTTTACATCTGAAATTTCACTGTGTTCTGACCATGGGGGTTCTGATCCAAAAGGGGACAGTGTGGAGGGTCACAAACCTGTAGTACGGAGGGTCACAGGATTGCCATCCTCACTTCTGTGCTGCCTTCAGAGCTAGACTCTGAAGGCAGCAACCCAGAGCTTCCTGCACCACAGGAGGTTCCCATAGGTGGAGGTGGGTCTGATCTTCCCCCGTGCTCCTGGGAGCATCTCAGCCAGGGACTCCTAGCTGGCAGGACTTGGTCTTTCCTTGCACAGCTGCTCTGGAGGGGGGAGATCAGACCCACCTCCAGGTACTTCCCCCTGCTGCAGGAAGTTCCTGGACTGGGCATCAGCCCTGGAGGTTCTTGCAGCAGGAGGAGGCTTCCAGAGGTACAGGTGGGTTTGATCTCCCCTGTGCTGCTGGGGGCACCCCAGCAGGGGGCTGCTAGTCTCAGACAAGACTTCCTCTTCCTCTGCACGGCTGCTCTTGGGTACCTCTCGCAACTGCAGAAAGCTCTGCACCCCACACATTCACTTCCTGCCCCCATCGCTCTGCAGCCGCAGGTGGAGGGGTCACTGTACAGTGTGTGCCACCCCTTCCAGATGCAATTATTAGCTTTTTTCAATAAAATAAAGAGTGGTCATGTGAACTTGACAGGATTTATTGATTGACACTTCACAGCAGCAAATAACATTGAGGGCTCAAATCCCTGATTGGTAGATATGGGCATCTGAGATGGTTTCGCATGGTGGTGATCTCAATTGGTAGCCGCAAACTTGAGAACCAGTGCCTTAAGTTAACATTTTTTCCCCCCCACATGTTTTTGTTCTGGTTTCAAATGTAATTAATTGAATGTCAGCATGGAGTATCCAGCAACGGTGTCTTTCTTCATTTCCTGTCACTGTGCTGAAAACACCTGTCCATGTTTAGACACAGCTCTCTCTGCATCCAGGGATTTCGTTGGAATTGTCAGACAGCGCTGAGCTAGCCTTGCAAGATGTGGGATTCTGCCTTCCACTGAGTTCCAAAACTGTAGGACAGGGAAACTACAGTCCACTTCTTTTGCAATATTTTTGTAAGCAGGCAAATCTTGTCAAAGCCAAGAATTGCATCAAAGCGAGGTTAAATCCACCATCCATGGGTGCATTGTGCAGGGTCAAAAGTAGGCACAGCTTTTAGGACCCCTGCTGCGGGTTGTTGGGGAAGAGCCAAGTTTCATAGCTGTACTATTGTCTGAGCTTCCTTACCATGCAAGAAATCACCTGCTAAGCACTGGCATTTAACAGTACTGTCAGTGATTTTTTTTTTCATTTGACTGCGCTTCAGCCCAGAACAGTACATCCATTACTTTGTTGTACGTTCAGTGGATTGTGACATGTCAAGATTCAAACCAAGTCATTAAATCCATCAGCCCTGGGGCATTCTGAACTTCCTCATTCAATTCTTCTAAATGATGAGCTGAAAGTTCTGTTAAAACCTGCATTTTTGGTGTCAATGTCAGTTCTTCTGCAACTAACTCAGAGTACAGCAAAAAAAACTTCAGGACCAAAGAGAAACTGCTGAGCTCCAGGTCATTTGCAAATTTGACACCATCAGATCAGGATTAAACAAATTCTGTGAATGGCTATCCAACTACAGAAGCAGTTTCTCCTCCCTTGGTGTTCACACCGCAGCTGCTAGCAAAGCACCTCACCCTCCCTGATTGAACTAACCTCGTTATCTCCATACTGATTTATACCTGCCTCTGGAGATTTCCATTACTTGCATCTGAAGAAGTGAGGTTCTTACCCACAAAAGCTTATGATCCCAATACTTCTGTTAGTCTTAAAGGTGCCACAGGGCCCTCTGTTGCTTTTTACAGATTCAGACTAACACGGCTACCCCTCTGACTCTTAACTTAGAGTAATACTTCAGGTGAGGTGCACAGTATTGTACAACTCAAACCCAGGAATTCCAATGAGTAATTACTGGCTCTGGCAGAAGTGCAATTTTTTGTTCCCCAATTTCAACCATTTCAGTCGTGTTTGCAATGTGCTGCCTATATTGAAGTTTGTGGCTAGGGCAGTGTTTAAAGATGTGTTTAATTCAACTTTATCAAACTCCAATCTCCACAGCTCACTGACAAGAGAAATTATATGTGCATTACCTGTAATATGGATAGCATTTGGCATTAGACCTTGGAGAATAGATTTGAAAGACTTTTGTCATGTAAGTTGCATTGTTGCTTATGAAAGCAGATACTTTATCAAAGTTTGCACCATATTTTGAAATGGTTTTAATTATCACTTGAGAAAGTGTTGTGTAGTTAATAGCATCCAAGTAATTGTAGTTGGCAAGCACAGTTGTTAGCTTTCCTATCTGTACATCTTTGTCCTGCCTACTCTTTGGCTGGAGATGCCAAGGTGCATCCTTCCTCCTCGGCAGTCAGCTAGACTGAGCTAGGCTTCTCCCTTTTATACTGCAGCAGCAGTTGGAGCATGTCCAACAGGAGCGAGAGGGAGTGGCTTTCACCACCCAGAGTGCTGTCTTACCCTGCACTGAGGAAGAAAGGGTTAAGTACACCTCATCACATGGAGCAGTAATCCTTGTCCCTCAAAGTCCAAGGAGCATAAAGATAGTTTCTCCTTGTTAGAGCTTTTTATTTCTCCATCCACTCCCCTTCTGCTTCAAGTTGCAAACTTAGTGGATGGGAGGAATTCAGTTACACATCTTCTCTTCATACGGTGAAGAAAAAAATCTACCGTCTTTTTGTGACATTGCACCCCATAATGCTTTATAGAAATATGATTATGAATGTAAATGTGACAGAACTGGAATGTATTATGTTACTGGCATATGTAGCATACCTTTGCAAAGGTTATGTTCTAATGAATGTATTCATCCTATTCGTATGCATGTATCCTTTTTATATCTGAAGTTATGAGCAGGGCCAACGAGAGGAGGGGAAGCAGGTACAAATTACTGGGGCCTGGCAGTCCAGAAGGGGGCCCGGGGCCCATCTTCCCCCCCCTCATCAGCCCTGTTTAGCTGGCCTGCCTTTGCTGGGGGGCCCGAAAAAAAATTTCACCGGGGCCCGAACCCGCTCTCGGCGGCCCTGGTTATGAGCATTGGTTCTATGCTTGTATTTAAAGTGTCTTGCTGTAGAAAGCACCTAAAGCAGATTTGGTCAACATAGTGTGAAGGGCTTATTCAAGTAACTGGGAGTTCTTGGCTAACAATGGACCTTGATAGACACCAATCCACATCTGAGTTTTCCTAGGAATGTTTGGGCTAACATGTGGGTGATGGCATCGGCCTGTAGATAACTGAGTCATGCATGGACATGTGACTTGCCCATGTGACTCCAAAACTCCATCTTGATTCTACACAGGGGGAGAGAGGGGTTTCCACCCACAAGAGACTATAAGCCCCTGAAAACCCCTCCATTTTATCTTCAGCTGGTTCAAGAGATGCTTGAAAGAAACTGGAACAAAGGAGAGTAACTACAGCGGTGTGAGTGATTGCTGGACCGAGACTAGGAAGGAGTCTAGTCTGTCAAAGAAGCTTATTGGAGACTTAACTGCATTTAGTTTCCTACTGTATTAGGCATAGACTTTCGTATTTTATTTCGCTTGGTAATTTACTTTGTTCTGATTGTTTTATTACTTGGAACCACTTAAATCCTACTTTTTATATTTAATAAAATCACTTTTTACTTATTAATTAACCCAGAGCAAGTATTAATACGTGGGGGAGAAAACAGCTGTGCATATCTCTCTATCAGTGTTATAGAGGGCAAACAATTTGAGTTTACCCTGTATAAGCTTTATACAGAGTAAAACGGATTTATTTGGGGTTTAGACCCCAGTGGGAGCTGGTATCTGGGTGCTGGAGACAGGAGCACTTAAGCTGTTTTCAGTTAAGCTTGCAGGGGGATGTGGTTCAGACTTGGATCTGTGTTTGCAGCAGGCAAGCGTGTCTGGCTCAAACAAGGCAAAGTACCAAAGTCCCAAGCTGGCAGAAAAAAATGGGCTCAGAGGTAATCCGAGCACATCAGGTGGCAGTCCCAAAGGGGTTTCTCTGATCCAACTCATCACACTTTTGTCCTTTGTTCCACAATAGTTTGTCTGGTGTCAATGGGCCTTCTTTCTCAGGCAGGATATAACACCTTCTGTGGGAGACTACTATTTCACACTAGTTAATACTTCTCTCATGTCTGGTGCCTTATACAGTTACAGTGCAAATGCTCAAATATTACCTAACAATATGGGATACAGATATTATAAGTGATTAATGCATGCAGCAACTTACACATGTTCCATAAAGCCTAAGCACCATTTTTATAACTAATATCTATTTTACCAATAGTAATGCCCAGATGAACCAGATTGATTCCAGCTATGTGTTTGTCAGTATTCAAGTGACTCATGGGGACCTTGGGATAAGCTGGCACCTGGTTTTCTAATGTCACAAAAAAAAACCCCACCATATCACCTATGGGCAAACACCTCTCACAAAATGATCCCTCAATATCAGATCTCTGTCCTCATCCTCAAAAGGAAAGCTGCACAACAGTTTCATCCTGGGAGCTTAAATTCTTAACTTTGCTAGACACTAAAAGTCATGGTCTTAATAAAGACACTGGATTTATAGCTTATTACAACAATCTGTAACCCACTATCACTCCTTTCAGTCCTATGACTGCACGGTATTAACAGACCACTTCTCCTTGAATGGTCCTGTAGAATGTGTTTACTACTTAAGTTTGTTCCACCTTCAATTTAATTGTGACAGCAAGTACTTTCCCCAGACCTGAAGAAGAGCTGTGTAGCTCAAAGCTTGTCTCTTTCACCAACAGATGCTGGTCCAATGAAAGGTATTGTCTCTCCACTTTGTCTCATATCTCCAAAGAGCCTTTCTGGATCATTTATCACTGGTGAGGGGCAGGGGTAGGAATGTACTGTCTGTCACATTCCCTTCAGAGACACAGGGGAGCAGCAGTGGGGAGCTCAGACAGGTACGGACTCATTTCTGCTGCTTACCAGAATGGTGTTCCAGCATCACCGACACTGACTTCCATTTTTTTGGGTGGATGCTCCACCCCAAGGCCCTGCCCCCATTCCACCTCTCCCCCCAGTGTCCCACCCTCACTCTACCTCTTCCCGCCCCTGCTCTGCCTCTGCTACGCCCCCCCAGTGCCTGCTGCCAAACAGCTGATCGTAAAGTGGCTGGTGGGTGCTGAGCCCCCTCTATTTTTTTTCTGTGGGGGCAGCAGCCCCCAGAGCACCCATGGAGTTGGCACCTAATGGCCAGGATGACTACACCACTGCTCTGGAATCTCCTTATCTCTAAAGCCGCTTCAAGTCTTAATAGATTCATAAAGCTTAAGGCCAGAAGGGACCTTCCCCATACAGGTACTGGTAGACTGATCAAGTCACCATTTAACCTTTCAAACTCTCTGTCCTAGGGGTGGGCAAACTCCATCTGGTTTAATCCAGCCCTTGAGCTCCCGCTCAGGAGTGGGGTCTGGGGCTCGCCATCAGTGGCGTAGCCAGGATCTAAGAGCAGGGAAAGCAAACATAAAAAACCCCCCCCCCCCCTTGGCTCCTCCTCCGGCCATTCTGTGCCCCCCACCCCGTTGGCTGGCTTCTGTGCCGCTGCCCCTAGTGGCTGCCGGCCACTATGCTGCACCCCCCCCTCGCTCTGTCTCCTCTGGCCGTGCCTGCCGCCCCGGCCCATTGACTGCGGGGGCCCCCCCCTTGCTCCTCCGGCCGCAGCTGGCCACCCTGCTGCGCTCCTCCTCGCTCCTCCGGCCACAGCTGCTGGCTGTGCTGTGCAGGCCACCATGCTGCGCCCCTACCCCTGCTCTGCCTCCTCCAGCCGCGCCCGCCGCCCCCCCATTGGCTTCCGGCCATGCTGCGAGCCGCCCTGCTGTGTCCCCCTCGCTCCTCAGGCGGTGCTGTCCCCACCCCATGGCTCCTCTGGCTGTGCTGCCGCCCCCTTGCCTGCAGGAGGTCAGCGCCGGGCGGCAGACGCGCCGCTTTTTGAAAATGTGCTGAGAGGCAGCGGCTGCTTCCCCTGCACCCCACTAGCTATGCTACTGCTTGCCATGCTCCGGCACTCCAGCTGGGGAGCGGAGTCGTAAACTGCTCCATGTGCAGAGGCTCGCAGAAGCAGCAACATGTTCCCCCTTTGGCTCCTACACTTAGGGGTAGCCAGGGGCCTCCACGTGCTGCCCCTGCCCCAAGCATCACCCCCGCAGCTCCCATTGGCCAGGAACTGCAGCTAATGGGAGCTGTAGTGGTGGTGCCTGCAGATGGGACAGTGTGCAGAGCCACCTGGCCACACCTCTGCATAGGAGCCGGAGGGGGACATGCCGCTGCTTCCAGGCGCTGCTTGAGGTATTCACTACCCAGAGCCTACACCTCTGACCCCCTCCCACACCATAACCTCCTGCCCCAGCCTGGAGTCCCCAACCCCTGAAATCCTAATTTCTGGCCCAACCCCAGAGCCCGCATCCCCAGCCAAAGTCCTCACCCTCTGTGCCCCAACCCCCTGCTGCAGCCCTGATCCCCCTCCTGCCCTCCAAACCCCTTGGTCCCAGCCTGGAGCACCCTCATACACTTCAAATCTCTCATCCACAGTCCCACCCCAGAGCCCATATCTCCAGCTGGAGCCCTCCCTTCCCCCTGCACCTCAACCCCCAGCCTGGAGCTTCCTCCCACCCCCAATCTCCTCATTTCTGGCCCCACCCCACAGCCCGCACCCAGCCAGAGCCCTCACCCCCTCCTGCAGCCCAACCCCAATTTCGTGAGCATTCATGACCCACCATACAATTTCCATACCCAGATGTGGCCCTCGGACCAAAAAGTTTGCCCACCTCTGGTCTATCCTAATCGTACTTTATTCCATATCTTTTTGGTTTGTTTGTTTACCACTCAGGAAAAGGCACTTTTATCTTCATTCTTTTTTTTTAAAGGGAGCACATGTATCTTTCCTCCACGTGCCATCAGACTGGTTTCAACTGCCTATACTGCTACCAATCCATATCCTCAAATATTTGTGCAAAATATAGATCTGCAAGATATTTGAAAGATTCTCATTCCCTCAAGCAGTGGTTACTTCTATGGCAGTTTATCAAGTATACACAAAGATGATTCTATTTTAATCATTTCTGTATTCCTGCATGCTTTGATTCCACCCTACATCCAGTAACCAGATTGGATTGTTGCCAAATGATCTGGAAGTATGTTGGGCAGCCAAACTTTTGACAGTGGAGACTGAACAAACTCTTCCTGAAAACCAGGCAATCGTAAACACAAGTGAAAAAATATGTAGACATTTACCCCTTAAATTCTAAAAACACAGTCCATTTGGGTAATAAAAATAAGAATTATTTATTGTTTGTTGAGCACTGAAAATGTACTTACCACTATATCAGACACAAAATAAAGCTTACAGTCTACATAAGAAGTTGCAAGCTACATAAATACAACTAATCTGCTGTCCTCCAAGCTAGAGTTTTACATAGAAAAAGAAAGGGTAGGCAAAAAACTAGTCAACATAAACAAATGAAGGAGGACTGCTGCTAGGATTAGGTCCATCACATTTCCAGCTTCCTTCCACTCCAGTCACGAAGGCCTGGTCTACCCTAAACAGTTAGGATGACTCAGCTACGTTGTTCATTGAGCAGTGTAGCTAAAACAACCTAATCCCTGATGTGGACCGGGCTAGGTTGATGGAGGCATCCTGGGGAGGTGAATTACTTGTGGGCCTATGTAGTATCTACAGTGGAGTGCTGCAGCAGCAGTACTGCAGCATTTCAAGTGTAGACAAGCCAGAAGGCATTTGCAAAAGAATTTGAAACTTTATGCAATCAGCTATGTTCTGCAGAAGCATTTAAGGACAAGATGGTTCTGATACCTTTTTTGAGACTCACAACTGCCACATTCTCCCAAACACAGAGACAGATGCTAGTCCAGGGACTTTCAGTGGAGGGTCTGCTATCCATTTAGGTATTAGTATCTGAACTTAGAAACTGCAGTCATCACCATGGCACCTAATGCCTAGTCAGTCTCAAAGGCCTGCCATTAGTTATACCTTTGTTCCTTTTGATATCGTCTCCTACCCATTTTCAAGCACCTTGGACTTCTTCTGCAGGAATACTTTTGTTAGGGACTGTCAAGGCTGATTCCCCACACTGGCACTTCGAGTGCAGAAGGTGGGGGCCCACAAGGATTCTAAAAATTAATACTGGCCACTCCAGGCTTGTATTAAACCCCGAGGTTACAGCTTCTCTCTGACCTTGGATGAATAGATGATGCCACCATCCAAATGCAAAAAAACCCTTTGAACCCAGAAAGGTGCACTTGGGAATTCCTCCCTGTGGGGTATCCTCAAGCCCTTTCACCCCCATTCTGGGAAAGAGCTGAGAAAGAAAACAAAGGAAATCAGCTGTTGCCACCAGCTAATTAAACAACATATGAACAAACCTCTTAGGACACACAGACCCAATCCTGTTCTTAAAAAAGGTAAATTTTATTAAAAAACAAAAAGAAAATACATCTGGAACGTAAGCTATTGCTAGATTTAAAAAAGAACAGATATAATAATTAAACGTCAAGAATGGTTTTCTTGAAGTCGAGCTTAAAGAATACAAGCAAAACAAAAGCACCTGGGGTTAGCACGGAGGAGTCCACAAGCCATAAAGAAATAAGAGAGAAACCTAATCTCATCTTCCTAGACATTCCCTGATCTATTTACATATCTGGGGTTTCAGATAAGTAGGCGTGAGGTATGATTTGATGATTTTTCATACCTGGTTTAAAGCATTGCTGCTCTGTGTCTCCTCTCTCTGGAGAACAGCAACAGGCAGACAAAGGGAAAGTTTTTTCCCAATTTTAAAATGTTCTAGACCTCCCATTGGCTCTTTTGGTCAGGTGCCCACTCCCTTCCTTTTACCTATGGGCTTTTTTAACCCTTTACATGTAACGCAAGTAGAAAACAGCTACTAACAGGGATTTTTGTAGCTAGCTGGCTGGCTGGATGTCCGTAAAAGGGAGCTATCCATCCCCTTCCTTTAATACAGGGACAATACATTAAACTTATTATATTGCCTTGATCCTTTTAGAATCTGAAAAGTCTGCATTTAAGTGGGTTGTTTTATGTTTCAGGGCAGACGTAAAAATAAAATAATCTTGTGACCTTTATATTTGAACCATAGAGCAAAATATTCTAAGGGCTAGAATGTGGCATAGGGGTGGTACAGTGCATTAGGAGGCCATGTGCCTCCCTGAACTCCCCAGTTTGCAGTGACAGTGCAAGAACTGCATCATCCTTTAGGATAGTACAGCCTGCTCTCCCTAGCATACACACCCCACCACACGGTTATTGCTTCATTTCCTTCAGGCAATTTGTACCCCCACAGGCATGTGGAAGGAGCACAGTAATGGTGATTATCCCTGGCTATTGCAAAGAGGCATCTAATGAGGTATTGGGGGGAGGGGAAAGGGTCTTTGTGCTTCCCCTTCCCCCAGCAAAAGGTCAAGGACAATCTTGTTCTTTGGATTTTGTTTGTCTGCATAAATCTTGAGAAGAAGAAGAAGAATAGCATGTGGGCATGAGAAGTGCTGTCAGCTAGCTTTCCTAGATTAATGCCTCATTCAGTACTGAATCAAGGCCTATCAGCATCTTAAAAATTCAGAATGTTTTATTACTTTCTAAAAAATATTTTAATATGCTTCAGATGTTTGACTGAATTTAAGAATACCTTGAAATTAATTAATATAAATGGTTTACTTTGTCCCTTTCACTCCTCTAGTTAACTTATGAACACAAATTTGTATAAATTCACCTCACTCTAATATATGCATTTATATCTAGAGAAACCAAAGTAAAAAGGCCATGCCCTGACAACTTTATGGGAAAATGTTTGTGTTCGCAAATGTCTGTAGAACATCTTTAGAGAGTCCCTTTGAGATGAATATTCATCAAGCATAATTTTTGTTTTGATTTTACTAAATCAAAAGTCATAACTAATTTTACACTGTTCAAAAATTGTTAGTGGTGCAAGTTATTATACATGACAATTGCATCTGAACTGTATATTAAGCACATTTCAATTCTAAATTTCATACTGCAAATAAATCCAAGGATTTCTGTCTCAGGCAGAAATCTGTGTCTTCTCTCATTGCCTCATATCTTATGATATTTTGTTAGATTTCACATGCTTGAATGGTAGCAAGATGTTTAAATACAGTATCTCAGTACTGGAGATTTTGTACACCAGACATCATTATGACCAGTAGCAAACCAGCCATTGGGCTTTCATGGCTGGGAGAAGACTACATTTTTTTTTTAATTAAATGCAGTCTGCATATTTGAATGTTCTTGATTAATTTGTTTTCAGGTTGTCTTATTTCGTATTGACTAACATGGCTTTATTTTGGTGGTTAAACAAGTACTAGCTCTTAAAAGCTTACCCAATCCCTTTGATTACTAAATAAATATATGGAAGTTAGATAACCTGAATATTTGAAGTATTCAAAAGGTGTTTCCTACAGCAAGTATAGGGAAGTAGAGCTGGACAAAATGTTGGATAATTGCCAAAAGATACAATTTGAGGTCAACCAAAGCAGTTTGCAAATTTGTCGAGTTTGCTGAATAGTTCATCTTAACTAAAAAAGTCAACACATTTTGACAGCGTCAAAACAAACTGTTTTGTGTCAACTCAAAATATTTCATTTCTTTTCAGACATTTTGACAAAAGTAAACAAAGGATTCATACAGCTGGAGGTGGTATTAATTCACTTATAACCCCTGGGCTAAAGTTTATGGCACTCAGGTAAGATATGGGAGACCCAGGTTCAATTCTCCCCGCTACCTGAGGTGGAATAGAGACTTGAACCCCCAGCTACCAGCTTTCCTTCTTGATACTTGCACACTGAAGCCCTTCACAGCTCATTAGTTTGTTGTGAAATACTTATTTACTTATTTTACCTGTTTTACAGAACAAAATTAATGAATCCAAAATCCCATAGGGCCTAATTATTTTGTGGCTAATTATAGCCTGACTCAGCCTAACATGTCTTCAAATAATCTTTTCCCAAATATAATAATGCAGTTTCAATCTTCAGATTCCCTTGTGAGTTAATGATTAAGTTAGAGCATTCCCAGTTTGTAATGAGAACTAATAAAGAATTTTTAACAAATTTTATAGTCCAACTTCTTGCAACATCTAGGAGGCAATAAAACAACATTGGTTATGCAGCAAAGGGCAGGTACTATCCAACTATTTAGCAATACTCCTTGGGGTTGTTAAATAACTGCTTAATATTAGAATTTCACCTTACTGCAGTCCCAGTAGAGACAATTACCTTTATGTTTCCATCAAAAAGGAAATAAATCTTAATGGAGATGACTCCTTAGTCCTGTCTTAGTTATATCCCCATATCTGATATAATTTTTGAACATTTTAGCTTGCAGCAAAACTTAAAAGAGTTAGCTGCTTTGACAATAGCTACTTTCTACCCCTTCATGGTTATGTTTTCTATTGGAGCAACAAGTTGAATTTAAGCAAAAAACATTTTGATTTGAACTTCAATAAGTATTGCCTGTGGAGTCTGTCTTCGTCACTATGTGATTCTTCTGTTCTTACACGATGCAGCAAAATGTTCCCACTCTCTTGTGATGACATTCTTTATTCCCTTCCCCCAATGCCCCCACATGCTCCTCCAGAGATAAGTCAGAACTACAACACTAGAGAAGCAGACAGAATTTTTGCAAACAGTGTTTATGCAAAACACACACAGTAGGATTCTAACGGCCAATAAAACGTTTGACACTGTAATCAGTAGTAAAATATTAATGAAATAGCATTAACAATACCTGTTTAATTTGACCATCTGTTTTCTATTTCCACTGAACCATTGCAACTAGCAGTATACTTAACACACGTATCCTTAGGCCTAAATTTTCAAAAGTAGCTGGTGATTTTGAGTGCTTCCAGTTTTGGTTGCCCTATTGAATCACCTTTAAAGGGCTTGATTTTCAGAGACAGATGTCTCAACAAGCTGAGCAAACAAAAAATGGAGGCACTCAAAAAATTGCTAGATTGTAAAAAGTTTATAAAATTTTAAAAAGTGCAAGATTACATATTTTTCAGATGTCTGAGCTCCACAATTGAGAATCCTGGCCATAGTGAAACAATGGAAATCTTGCCATTGATTTAAACAGGGCCAGAATGTCACTCCATGTCAGTTTAGTGTGTTCTGATACAGTCGGTTTTCTGAATGATCACTCATTATTACACCATAACAGTGCAAAATCCCCCCCCTTAAAACAAAAGGAACACTTAGTGCTGAGGCTTGAGTTTTAACAAGCTCTTTTTTTGTAACCAGCTACTGAGAACTAGCATATCTGTCTATAATAGATGTGCTTTGGCAATGTACCTTCAAGATGTGTGCCAAGGGTGAACTCCCTTGAAACACAGCAGTCAGGAGGGTTATAGATAAATGACATTTAAACTATTTACAAGGCAAAATCCAAAAATGAAAACAGGAAAATTGTCCTAAATGATATATAATTAGTGTTGTCGAAGCTTGCTTTTAATATAGGGCAGAAACTTGTAAGTCTTTCAAATATGTAGCTGACAACATTAACAATAAAATAAAGTAACTTAGTCAGTTTACGTTGACACAGTTAAGTGAGATTTATAGTCTTCACACAGATACAGAATTTAATATATAAGAAAATACTGAGTGTCATTAGCAGCCATAAATAACATTTTACATAAGGTTTGGCAATGCACAAGTTGTTGCTTATATTGCTGTTCCAGTAAACAGCCATTTAAAAAAATGCTGATGGACTAAGGGCACGTCTTCACTACCTGCCGGATCGGCAGGTAGGAATTGACCTATTGGGGATCGACTTATCGCATCTAGTGAAGACGCGATAAAATCGATCCCCGATGGCTCTGCCGTCGACTCCGGAAATCCACCGTGGGAAGAGGTGGAAGCGGAATTGACGGCAGCGCGGCAGCGGTCAACTTGTCGCCATCCTCACAGCCAGGTAAGTCGACCTAAAATACGCAACTTCAGCTACGCTATTCACGTAGCTGAAGTTGCGTATCTTAGGTCGACACCCCCCACACACACACCCGTAGTGTAGACCTAGCCTAAGAATATGTCTACACTGCAATTAAAAGCCCATGGCTGGTCCATGCTAGCTGACTCAGGCTCGGGATAAGGGCCTGTTTAACTGTGGGGTAGACATTTGGGCTCGGGTTGGAAGTCAGGCTTTGGAACCTTGTCAAAGCCCTGGGCCCCTCCCACTTTGCATCACTGGTTCTGACTTTGTATAAAACAAAAGATGACAGAGGTTTTGTCAAACCAAAGCCTCGGCAGGTCTTGCCCATCTCTGAAACTTTCTTTGAAAAGCAAACCAAAAACACGTTTGCTGAAGAGCCAGTTATTTGGTAAAAGGCAATAAAAGGCAAACCTCTGGGTATCTTGTATTTCTGCAGTAGAATAGGCAGCAGAGCTGGTAGAGTATACAATAAAGTGCTGTCTTTCTAAAGGTATTCTTAGTTAAATATAAAGAGAACCCCATCAAGTAATTCTCATCTACATGCCCAGACACTTGTGTTCCTTTTGATATATTGCTTTTGAAATATAGGAAAAATACCAAGGCATGTTATACCATATCAGCATTTTTCCTGCAGCAACCTAGTGGAAAGGTGAGGCAGTATCACTTAAAGCTCATATTACAGTACGTTGGAACCAATCCCTATCTAGCAGTGAAAATGTGTGTTTAGGTTGAATAGAAGTTTGTCTGTCTTAACACTTTAATGAAAGTGCCTCTAATAATTTTTTAATTAAGGCATATTAGTCTGGATAGTTCAGGGTATTGGTAAAAACAACAAGGAGTCTGGTGGCACCTTAAAGACTAACAGATTTATTTGGGCATAAGCTTTCGTGGGTAAAAACCTCACTTCTTGTTGTTTTTGTAGAAACAGACTAACACGGCTACCCCCTGATACTTGACAGGGTATTGGTAGTTATGGAATACAGGGACTTCTAAGCTGTTTAATAAAAAAAAATCAGGCCAGGTCATGAGTGACTAAAAGTTGTTAATATGTGATGGTTGTTCGGTGGACTATGAAATAATTTGGTGGATTTGATCCAATTCTTACTGGATAGCAAGCAAATGCAGCCCTTACTTACTTATATGGTGTTGAGCTGAAGTATGTGTATGGAAGTCAGGGCAGAACTTGGCATCAAGAGCCCAAATCATAAACAAACAAAAACCCCACATACAAAACAAAATGCCACCACTACACTTTGTGTCCTGGTAATCTCAGAAGGGAGACCAAGGAGAAAATGGGTAGGAAAAGTTAATAGCCCTAGAGGAGATCTCCCTTTGTAATAGGGTTAGCTCACATTTATGGAACATTGTGAGTAAAATCGCATTACTTCTGCTTGCACTGTACTTGCTTTATCGAAGGTAATTAACTTGAAAATTTGTTTTTTTAGTGGGCTTAAACAGAACCTAAAACAAAGGTTCTGTATCTGAGATGCAGCCCCATCCTGGGGTACCCCTACGCCCAAGTTGTTGTAGAACCCACTTGTTCCTTTTTCCTATGTGGTTTGTGTCCCATCTTAGGATCAGTGGGCCCTAGGTTTTCTGTGCTCCCTAGGCTGATGGCAGCTGTCAGCACTCAGCTTGCTGGAGTTAACCTGGATCTCAATGTGTGGTGCCTCCACCTAGCTGTCAGGTGAATAAATTAATATGCAGCCCCTATGACCTCTTGGACATTACAAATCAAAAGCAATAGAGGACCAAACAAGTTTAAAAGGAACAAATACTTCATTATGGGAAGGACGGAGCTTAGTCAAAAGGGAGTAAGGATAGGTATTTGAGAAAGGGAAAAGAGGAACCAAGAGGAACAAACATGTTAAACTCCACAAAATATTAGAGGGACCATCCTTCTAATAATTAAATATAGTCAAAATCCCATGCAGACTACCAAAGCAAATGGCTGCTACCCCAGAGTCTGCTCAAAGGGTCCCAGGTAGTAGGTGCAAACAATGTTCTTACGTTGGAGCACTATAGGGATGACTGAAAAGAAATCAGGGGCCTAACAAGTGAGGCTGGCAGCTGATCCTTTCCCTCTGAAAATGGAGCTTGAGGGCTCCTTCTCTCCCTTTGGGTCTGACCTGTGATCATTTGAGTGGACAGACTGGCTTCTCTTCCTGCCCAATGCTTTCAACAGGCAAGCTGTTTCAGAGACAGTTCTATTACTGCATAGTTCTGGTTGGTTGGGCTCAGGAAAACGGGGTTGTCTCCCATATTTGGCAGAGAACTACTCAGGAAGTGTGTCTCATTCTGCTGCTATAAGCTGATACCCCGTGGCTGACTCTCTTTTCCCCCAAACACTGTACATATCCAAGTGCAGTACACATTTCTGGGCAGCCTCAGATATGTGCAGGTGGTTGAGGGCTGCAGTTGGTTGTCCTAGCATGTCTGTTAGGCCTCTGGCCCAATAACTCATCCTTCTTTCCTCTGTCCAAGCCCCCAGCGCTGGTTGGGGTCCAAAACACAGGCAGTTCCAGTTTCTGCAGCCGCTGCGCTGCTGCTCTGTCTTTTTGAGCTGTATATGTCAACTCCTCAAAATAGCACGGGGGCTACAGAGACGTTCTGAAGTCTTTCAAAATATTATGGAGGGCTTGTGTTCTGGAATGTCAAACAAATATCAAGGATAAAGGCTTTCCTGATGGTGGCCTGAAGCCTGTGTTTCTTCAGAGAGTCCTGTGCTTATAACTTTTGCACACGTTGGTCCTGATCCTCAGCTGGTGTGAGTCAGCAAAGCTCTTTTGACTTCAAAGGAGATACGCGGATTTACATCAGCGGAGGATCTGGCCCTTCATTTCATACATACATTTACAAAACTCATTTGTTAAAAACACGGCACCTTGAGATTCTGAGAATTCACCAGTTGATCCGGCAGAAGTGTAACAACATAAACATGTCTGGTATTAATCTGATCCACAGCCCAGTCAAAGAAATGTGCCAAAGGAATCCCCAAACATAAAGGTAGTGTTTGGCTTTTCTCTCACAGCTACTGACATTTTTTGCCTCCTGCTTCTTTTCAAGTGGAGGAGACAGTCAACCCTGTCTCACTCAAGTTGATTCCCCCTTGCTGTAAAATCTGTAATTCTACTACTAGGATGACCTGACATGTTGCTTTAAAATCTCAGGACTATGTAAAATATTGCAGCTTTACTTGAGAAAAACAACCATCGGATGGAGAATTCTGATGACTATTTCTGAAGTGACTCTTTATTCAGATGTGTTGTATGTAGTACAAGAAATAATTTCATGAACACTTCCAGACAAAACTATAACGCTTTCATTTCTATCTAACTACTAGATGACCAGACAAAATACTTATTCTAATCAGATTAAGGAACCTGCAGTTATCCTCTTTGCTGTAAGAAGTCTATTAATCAAAATGAATAATTAATAGCATTATCTTCAATTACTGTAATATGCCCCACTAGTCTGAAACAATAAGTTGCCCTCGCTTCTATCCCATGTAATCTCATTGAAGTTAATGGGAGTTCTACCTAATATTATGTCTATGCTATGGACCTTACAGCAGCACAGCTGTACTGCTGAAGCTGCACCCCTGTAAGATCTCCTGTGTAGCCGCTATATGCCAGCAAGAGAGAGCTCGTCCGTCGGCATAATTAAATCACCCCCAACAAGGGGTGGTTGCTATGTCAGTTGGCGAGCATCTCCTGCCAACATAGCGCTGTCTGCACTAGTGCTTTGGTTGGTGAAGCTTATGTCTGCCTGGGATGTGTTTTTGACACTCCTGACCGACAAAAGTTTTGCCAACAAAAGTGCTAGTGTAGACAAAGCCTAAGAAATGGCCACGTAATTGGATCCCTGACCTTTCTGAGACAAAATGCAGAATCTTTGCCAGTGTAACTAAGGGGGATTTGCAATCTCATCCTCTGTAATTTGTAAATATCTTTATCATCTTTTTGGTAAGAAGTCATCTGTAGCTGAAGCTGTGTAGATAACTTTGATGTAAACATAATTGAATCAGGATCCCTTCTAAATCAAATCATTGGAAAAACAAAGATGAAATAAGCTTGGATTATAGACCTGTAGTGTTTTTTTGTAAGCCTCTTGCTAAATATTATCAACACAATATTGCTACTTTCCACTCTGAACAGTCTCTTTCAACCAGGACAATGCTACAGCTGTATTGCGATACTTTGAAAATGAGTTACATGACTCAAACTGTGTGAGCCAGCAATTATGATTAAGATTATTTGCGTAACTAGTCACTGGATAGTTAGTAAAATGATGTGACATTTTTAATTTCTCTACCTCTCTCAATCTGGAGGGGGAAAAAAGCTCTGTTGCTAATACAATTTGGAAAGGATCACACTTTAATGGGTATTTTGCAAGATCAATCAGATTATTTTGGAGATTAGTTTATCACTAAATCAATCTCTTAAACCCTGGCTGCTGTCTCTCTGGTAACAGTTCCATCATTTTTTGTGCTAGTAAAGGTCCTGCTGCGTCCAAATATTCTGCATCTTTTATTGCTGCTTCTTTCAAAAGTACAGCACCAGTAGTATATCAGGAGCATTACAGAATCAGTGGATACTTTGCCCATAGGCAGTAAACTTGAAAAATCCTGAGTAAGCTGTAGGAGCTAAATAACAGGGCACAACATACAGCTGAGCACAGGTTTTGGCTCAGTAGAAACCTATTTTATATATCTATGCATCTTTCCAACGTGGGTTGTCTATATTGGTAAATACAATAGGGGAAAACAGATTTCCTGATCTGACTTGACTCCCATCAAATGAAATTACATGACTACAATTATACATGTGTTATCTGTATGAGTTTATGGAAATCCATGTTGGAGATACCTCTTGCAGCTGGGTGCTACCATATACTTAGTGTTAAAATTAGTACTTACTTTAGCAGCTGAATTGTGTGACAACAGAGCTCAAAGCTGCAGGAAACTCCTCTAGTTTCATGTTTCACTACAAATTCAAACTTGGGCCATTGAAAGTTTTGCTAAAATTCACAAATGTATGCATTGAAATCCTGTCACTTCTGTATTTTGTGTCGTTCTGCCAAAGCCTGGTAAACTTTAGGGCTTTCAACTGAGTTTCAAACTGACACTTTAAATTCACTGAAATACAAAGTGTCATAAAGGGATGATGGGCACTACATAGGGTCAAAACTGAAGAAAATATTCCCATGAACCTTGAAAAATAATACTTTCTATTATCTCCTGGTCCTACTTGGAAATTACACTAGATCATCTCATCCTCTATTTGTACTTCAGGTTGACAGTGAAGTACATGATAATTTCTTGGGCCTAATGCTACAGTCCTGATTCAGTCAACATTCCTGCATTCACCAGTGGGAATTCTGACTAAGCACAGCATGGTTTGATCCCTTTTTATAGTGTTATTATCAGAAGCAGAATATAAAAAGATGAACTCTATTTCACACTTAATTTCCATGACATATGGCTTGGAAGAGGCAGAATAGCATTACTGGCCACAGCTTCAGACATAACCTATAGGTTTTCACTCCACAGAATGTTATGAATATGATATAGCCAATTACATTTCATGGTACAGGAGGAAAGCTGCTAACTATGAACATCTTTTTGTGCTAAACCATTATGGGGCTCCCATTCACAGATATTGGCCTTCAAGGAGTGGGTGCTGTTTAGCATTCCTGCTCGACAATGAAAATAATTTTCTTTATTATCTAGAGGAAAGCAATGTAATAGAAAAAAGTTTTGACAGACTATAAAGACGAGCTACATAAGACCTGCATCTGCATCAGTCTTGTTTTAATTTATTTATTAGGTACAGCCACAGCAGAAGAGAAACCAATGATTGGCTTGTGTCTTTGGAATAGAATGGAAATGAACATATAAGTTACCTCAAGAGTTGGGTTGGAAACAGTTTTCCTGTCATATGCAAATTTTCAAGATTTCAGAAACTGGGCTAGAGAAACTGACTATATTGTTTGGTAGTCAGGGCACTCATTTCAGACTCAAACAAAGTAGGGGTTTGAACAGTGGCAGATTAATGATTTTGCTGCCCCTAGGCCCAGGGTTTTTTGCCGCCCCAAGATTGCAAGTGACAAAGCAAAAACAACAAAAAAACATCCGAGTGCTGAAGCAAAGAAAAAAAAAAAAAAAACCCTCCGAGAACGCAAGTGCCGCCTCTGCAAATTTGCCGCCCTAGGCCTAGGTCTTGTCGGCCTAGGTGATAATATGCCGCTGGGTTTGAACCTGCATCTCTCACAGGTTGTGTGAGTGCCTGTAAGTGCGGTTCCTCATCTCTAGGGCACAGCCTTAAGCCCTGACATGGCAATGTAGATTATTTCACTTCTTATGCCCCTTTTGGTGGCCACTTCCTTAGCCTCACAATGGCCAGTTTCAGAGAGAAGATGCTAACAACTCCTTCTCTGGGTCTTCTGTGGCTCAGCTCTCTGGCCAAGTCACATAACAGTCAATTCCCCTTCAGAGTTAATAAAGGCCCATCTTAAATTTCACAATGTCTATACTTATACTTTTTCTGCCTCTCAGTCTCAACTGAAATCTTCTGCTTCCTGGCCTCTGCAGAGATTCCCTTGAATTGCTTCTTCCTCAGCAGGATTCTCCTACTGCTTCCCTTCATCAAGGATGCCAGCAGCTTGCCTCTAAGAATCTCCCTGTTCCTTGTAAGCCCTATGTCAGGCCTCCACCACAGGAACCTACTTTACTCCCTGGGGGTCTCTTTCTCCTGTTGCAGGTCCTAACTGAGGGCTTCCCCCTCTAACAGGAATCTACCACACATCCAGTGGCTCTTCCCAGAGGAGAACTCCCATTGTTCCTCCCTCTACTGAGATCCCAGCTCTGTTTAAGAAGTACATGTCCTGCTTCACCACCACAGCTGGGGCCAGTCTTTTTAATTAAGCCCCATTACACCAAGCTGGGGTTATGCCTGTATGTTGACAGCTTATCAATGAGGCTGAGCAATTGGTGCTAAGCCATGGGCAAGGCTGAGCCCAGCTTGCCTGAAAGGGCCAGCCAGACTTTAACAATCACAGAATCATAGAAGATTAGGGTTGGAAGAGACCTCAGGATGTCATCTAGTCCAACCCCCTGCTCAAAGCAGGACCTAACCCCCAACTAAATCATCCCAGCCAGGGCTTTGTCACACCGGGCTTTAACCCTCCTCTCCCAAAGAGCCAGCACTGAAAAAATTCCTTCCCGAAAAAAAAAAACCACTTACCGGGAACCTGCTCTTCTATTTGTCCTCCACCAAGTACCGGCCACTGCGACTGGCTACTTTCCTCCTAGCTCGAGAAGAGCTCCTGGCTGCATGGCTCCAGGGATTCTGGGGTGTCTCCATCCGGCCCACCACCATCACTCCTGTTTTCTTCCTTCTCCTTCCTGTCCCCCCCCACTGGCTCTAAAGTGTCCATGGTGGTGCTTGGAGTGGAGGTGGGGTTAACCCCAAGTATCTCATCCAGCTCTTTGTAGAATCGGCAGGTCGCGGGGGGAGCACCCGAGCGGCCGTTTGCGTCGCAGGCTTTGCGGTAGGCACTCCGCAGCTCCTTCACTTTAATCCAGCACTGCAGGACGTCCTGGTCATGGTCCCTTTCCATCATGTCCTTTAATGTCTTCCCAAAGGTATCATAATTCCTACAGCTGGAGCGCAGCTGGGACTGTACAGCTTCCTCCCCCCAAACACTGATGAGGTCCAGCAACTCGCCATTGCTCCATGCTGGGGCTCGCTTGGTGCGTGGAGGCATGGTCACCTGGAAAGATTCGCTGATAGCACTCCACACCACGCCGGGCTGAGCAAACAGGAAGGGGATTTTTAAAATTCCTGGGGAATGTAAAGGGTGGGTCACATGGCTGGTTACCTGAGGCCAGGGCAGTAGAGTTTGAACTGATGACCAGAGTGGCTAGAACAGGCATTGTGGGATACTGCCGAATAATTTTGGAGGCCATTCACAGCGCATTGGGCGGCCACACTGGTGCCGCAGCGCTGCAGCGGCAGCACAATACTCGCTATTCCTCTCGAAGAGGTGGAGTACATGCAGCGCTGCAACCCCGGAGATACAGCGCTGCAAATGCCTTGCCAGTATGGACGGGGAGTGAGTTACAGCGCTGGGGGCGGCTTTACAGCGCTGCAATTCACAAGTGTAGCCAAGGCCTGAGTCAGTGTTCTAAACACGACACAGGTCTTTGTGATACCCCAGCTCTCTCCCCCAGCTCTCTGACTCAGCCAGACACCTGGTGTTTGTGGCCAAGCCATTTTCGGGGTAGGAAGCTAGGAAAATGTTCAGAAAGGGAATGATGGATATTTGTGAAATACCTTAATTGCAAAACCCCTTTTCTGAAGGTTACCAAACCTCCCAGACAAATCCTACCTGGCCTAGGATTGCTCAGGGGTTTGGAGAAGTTACAGGGAAGTTAAAAATGGATCTTAGTTTTAAGTTAGGATCAGTCTGAACTATGGAGTGGCTACCACTGGCCCAGGTGAGCATCTCTATAGCAGCAGGATCTGGCTCCCATCCCCTCTCCAAGGGTTGCAGCTGCCTGGAGGTGCTTGCCTTCCGTGCCTTCCTCATTCATTCAACAGGACAATCGATTACAAAATGGGGGGAAGATCTTATTCTACTTCTTTTACCTTAATTATACTACCTCAGGCGCCTGCTATAACATATTACCAAGGTCCAATACAAAGTCATATAAAAGTTATACAAAAATGCATAATGCAGAGATTTATCTACAACTGCATTGATTGACTGCTGTATGCAATAATATAGTGACTCCTGGGTCTTTGAATGAGGCTTTATACTGGGGTGGGGCTGAGCGGTGGGTCGGAGGCGAGCAGGTGGGCAAGCGGTGGGTTGGCAAAGAGGAGAGCAGTGAGCCAGCAGGAGTTCTAGGGGCGGGCACAGGGGTTTCTGGAAGGGGATGGAGGAGGTGAAAGGAGGTGAGTGGTGGGTGGGGGACTGACTAGGAGGGATGCAGCAAGCCAGGGGGGGGGGGGGGAGCTAGGGGGTGAGGAGGGGTGTGATGGTGGGGCCAAGCAGGGAAGGGTTGGTTCCTATTTTACTGCTGTGATCTGGTCACCCTATGTGCGCTGTTTCTTTACCCCTCTACACTACAGGCTTCCGCACACTGTCAGTGCCTTCCTAGTGTGCCATACGCTGTGAGATATCTCTTCTCGTTGTGTGTGACTTTATTCAACAAAATCTTGAGCTTCATAATGGATACCATGAATGAAAAGAGAAAGAGAAAAATAGAATCAGAGCACAGAGTTTTCAACACTGAATGGACGAATAAATACTTATGTACTGTTTCCCAAGACAAAATACCGTGCCTCGTGTGTCGTGAAACGTTAGTCGTTCCGAAAGAATACAACCTTTGGCGGCACTTTGAAACTAAACATCCCAATCTCGCCAAATGGAACCCAAATGAAAAAATAATGAAAGCAGCCAGTTTAGCGAAAAACTTTAGTGGAGAACAGCAAATTTTTAAGAAAGTGAGCACTGAGAATGATAGTTACTAAAGTAAGCTTTCAAATTTCTAAGGAAATTGCTGCTGCTGGGAAATGCTTCACAGAAGGCGAGTTTTTAAAAAAGTGTATGTTGATTGCTGTATCTGAGTTATGTCCAGAAAAGAGGGGAATATTTGAGAATGTCAGTCTATCACGCATGACTGTACAGAGAAGAATAGCTGACATTTCTACTAATCTAAGTGATCAGTTAAAGCAGAGAGTCAGTGAATTCTGCTTTTACTCCCTAGCTATGGATGAAAGCACCGATTTAAAAGATACTGCCCAACTTCTTATTTTTATTAGAGGTATTGATAAAAACTTTGAAATTACTGAAGAACTTGTTGGCATGTGCTCCATGACAGGTCGCACAACCGGAAAAGCAATCTCCAGTGAAGTGATAAAGTGCATGCATGATAAATCGGGATTAGATTTATCAAATTTGGTGGCCATTTGTACTGATGGTACTCCAGCTATGTGCGGGGAAAAAAGGTTGGAGCAGTTACTCTTCTTGAAGGATTTATTGGGAGAGAAATAACCAAACATCACTGCATTATACATCAGCAGGTTTTGTGTAGCAAAGTCTTAAAATTTGAGCATATAATGTCAGTGGTAGTTTCCATTGTAAACTACATCCGCTCTAGAGGACTAAAACATAAGATGTTTCGAGCCTTTCTTGAAGAGGTAGACGCCGAATGCCGAGACTTAATCTACCATACGGAAGTGAGGTGGTTGAGTCGAGGAAGAGTGCTCCAGCGTTTCGTTGCTTTGAAAGAGGAGATAGCAAAATTCCTAGAAAATGGACCAATAAAATTCCCAGAGCTTGAAAATGAGTCCTGGAATCAAGATCTTTTTCTTTTGTGATATCACAGCACACCTGAATGATCTCAACATTCAACTTCAGGGAAAAAACTCAGCTTGTATTTCAAATGTGTGCAGCAGTGAAAGCTTTCAAAATGAAATTGAAACTTTTCAGAAGTCATCTGTCAAAAGTTGAAATGTGTCACTTTCCCACTTGTGCACAGCGTATCCCTCAGCACAAACACGCCGAGTTAGGAGAAAAATACGCAAAGCACATTAATCTTTTGATTGAAGAATTTGACAGAAGACTTACTTTGTCTAAAGAAGAAGACATCCAGTTGAAGCTGATTGAAGATCCCTTTTCTGTGGATCCAGAGGAAGTGCCACTAGATTTGCAGTTGGAGATTATTGAACTTCAGTGTTTGGCAGTTTACCAAAATAAGCACAGAGAAAGCACCCTGCGAAAAGTCTGGACGATGAAAAATACAAGAATCTTATTGAAGTTGCACTGAAAATGTTCAACATTTTTGGAAGTACTTACATATGTGAACAAGCATTTTCCATCATCATGAATAAAAACAAGCAACGTTCTTCTCTGACTGACAACCATTTGGAAGACATTATGAAAATATCCACTTCAAACATGATCCCTGAATACGACAAGCTTGTTGCCGAAAAGAGATGTAATATCTCTCATTAAATTTGCAAGATAATTATGAAAAGTACAAATGTTTTCTTTTAATGGAACCATTTTTTTCATTTTTCATAAAAAAAAAAAATAATTTAAAAAATTGTTTGCTTTTTACTTGAAAAATTCTTAAATTATCACCCCCACCCCCCAAAAAACCTTCCTTTTCGGCCCACAGCTGTTTCGACAGGGCGGCGCTGGGGAAGGAGGGTTGCTTTCCGTGGGATGGGCGGCGCTGGGGGGGGGGATGTTTTGGGGGGTGCAGCAGGGTGGTTACCCCGCTCCTGCCTTCAAGGACTTAAAACAGCCCTGGGGGAGGGCTCTGGCAGGGGAAAAGCTGGGCTGATTGGGGAAGCCGCTGCAGCTGGGCCATGCCGCAGTCAGACCCCAACTGGCCTGTATAAAAAGGCTGTGAGCCAGAGGCCCAGATGAAGTCTCCCTCTGTTTCTGGAGAAAAAAGGGCCTGGCTATCTAGGGAGCTGAGCAGGGTACTGGGAGCGGAGCAGGGCTGGGGGAAGGCTAGAGGAGCTGGGGAGCTCCAGCCTGGAAAACCCCCAAGCTGCGTCCCTAGCTAAGGGCCTAAGACCAGTACCAGGGCTGCAGAGGGGCAGCCCAGCTATAGAGAGAAGCAGCAGGTCCAAACGCAACCTTGCCTGTGATGAGTGGCTTATACTGCAGTCTGTCCCATGGGCACAGGGGCTAGTTGCTGACTGGCAGTAGCCTTATACTGAGGCGAGGTGGGGAGAGGGTTGGGGGTTCCCCAGAGAGAGGAGACCTAGAGCCAGAGTGTGGGGGTATTGCCAGGGGGCAGCACGCCAGATCAAAAGGCACCGGGGTCTGGGAGGGACACGGGGCCAGCGGCAGCGGGACACTGGCCTGCAGAGGGCACTCCAACGGCTGGATGAGCTAATTCCCAAGAAGACCAGCAGGAGGCGTCGCCTTACACGGGTGCTTGGGGGGGGGGTGTTTCAGCGGGACTGGGTGGCACTAGGGGCAGGGTTTCAGCGGGGCTGGGGGGTTTCGGCCCTCAGCTATTTTCTTTGGAGTAATATGCCCTCGCCGCTTTGAGTTGTGCAGGCTGTGACAAAGCGGTTCTGGCGGAACCTAACTGAGAGTGCCAACCCAGGACAAATTGCTCAAATAGGGCAGTCACAGCCCAAGGCTGGGGTTCTTTCCACCTCTAAGGCAAACCAAACCAGCCAGACTAAGAGGACTTCGGTCTCACCCCCCGGCTAACCGCAAGTCTCACAAGCAATCTCCTTAGACACTCCAGTTTCCCAGTATTACCACCAGTGCCACTCGTTATGGGGACAAATGGTTATGAAAACCAATACCCCAGTAAAAGAAAAAGGTTCTCCTGATCCCAAAGGACCAAGCCCCAGACCCAGGTCAATATACAAATCAGATCTTACCCACAAATCACGCTGTTGCCAATCCTTTAGAATCTAAAATCTAAAGGTTTATTCATAAAAGGAAAAGGATAGAGATGAGAGTTAGAATTGGTTAAATGGAATCAATTACATACAGTAATGGCAAAGTTCTTGGTTCAGGCTTGCAGCAGCGATGGAATAAACTGCAGGTTCAAATCAAGTCTCTGGGATACATCCCCCGCTGGGATGGGTCCTCAGTCCTTTGTTCAAAGCTTCAGCTTGTAGCAAAGTTCCTCCAGAGGTATGAAGCAGGATTGAAGACCCGATGGAGATGAGGCATCAGCCTTATATAGTCTTTTCCAGGTGTAAGAAAACCTCTTTGTTCTTACTGCGGAAAATTACAGCAAAATGGAGTCTGGAGTCACATGGGCCAGTCCCTGCATACTTTGCTGAGTTACAGGGCGTATCTGCCTTCTCTCGATGGGTCCATTGTATAGCTGATGGTCCTTAATGGGCCATCAAGCAGGCTAGGCAGAGCTAACACCAGTTTGTCTGGGATGTCACCCAGAAGCATAGCATAAGTTTGAAATACAGACAGTATAGAGCCACTATTCATAACTTCAACTACAAAAGTGATACACACATATAGACAGCATAATCATAACCAGCCAACCATAACCTTGTTTTAGACACCCCATTTGACCCCCTTTATACAAGATTTGCGTGCCACTACAGGACCTTGGTTGCAACACTGATCTATATGGTCCCAGATTATATCAATAACGTCACACAGGCCTGATCTACCTCAACAGAAGAACCCCTTCTTTTGCTGTAGCAAGCATATACACTACAGTGCTATAGCAGCATAGGTGAAGCACTGTAGCTGTGCCACTATAGTGCCCATCGTGGAGACATGGCAATAGCCTACATATTCCTACACAAACAAAGGGCCTTTTTGCAGTGGAACTATCATGACACGAGTTTGCAGCAGCAGAGCAGCTGCCCCTTTGCGTATGGAATGAGTGTGGTGGTGTGGCAAGCAGGGTAGGGCAGTAACTCAATGATGCAAAAACATCAGAAGCATCGTTGAACTGAACATTTTCAGATTCAGTTTTTTACGGTCTGCTTCTGACTATACAAATATACTATCTCTACACCTCTAAGAGTTGCACCTGTGTATTTGAGAGCATCATTGGGCCCATGTGCCATATGCGTAGGCTTATAAACTATGCTGTGGAGAGCAGGGAAGGAGTAACTTCCTCTCTAAAAATTACACCTGTAGTTTCATTCCTCCCAGCTTCTTTTATCAAGGTCATTTGGTCCTAACAGACCTTAAGGAGGAAGTGATGTTGTAGCTGTGTCAATCCCAGGATATTCGAGAGACATGGTGGGTGAGGTAATATCTTTCATTGGACAAACTTCTGTTGGTGAGAGAGACAAGCTTTTGAGCTACACCAATCTCTTCCTCAGGTCTGGGAAAGTTAAGTAAGATTTGTCTACACTACAAAATTAAGTCGACTTAAGTTAGGTTGACCTACAGCCACCGCAGTAATTAAATCAGCTGTTCATGCCCACACTACCCTCCTTCTGCCAGTGGTGCACATCCTCACTGGGAGCGTTTGCACCGACTTAAGTGGAACATGGAGAGGGGCTGACAGCATGCGTGGGACTGACTGCTGGAGCCCTGCTACCCCATGCTGACTTCTAGACCTCTGCTGCCATGGGCTGACAGCCAGAGGTGTCAGCCCTGCACAGGGTTGACCGCTGGAGCCCCAACACCCTGGGGCGGACTGCCGGAGCCCTGCTGTCCTAGGCTGACTCTTAGAGCTGTGCCACCCCAGGCTGATTGCCAGAGCTGTAAAAACAATGAGGAGTCTTTGTGGCACCTTAGAGACTAACAAATTTATTTGGGCATAAGCTGTCGTGGACTAGAACCCACTTCATCAGATGCATGGAGTGGAAAATACAGAGGCAGGTAAAAATACACAGCACATGAAAAGATGGGAGTTGCCTTACCAAGTGTGTGTGGGGGGGTCAGTGCTAATGAGCCAATTCAAATAAGGTGGAAGGTGGCTATTCTCAATGGTTGACAAGAAGGGACGAAAATTGCTTTTGTGGTGCTTCCACCTTAATTGAATTGGCTCATTAGCACTGACCCCCCGCCCCAACTTGGTAAGGCAACTCCAATCTTTTCATGTGCTGTGTATTTATACCTGCCTCTGTATTTTCCATTCCACTCACCTGATGAAGTGGGTTTTAGCCCATGAAAGCTTATGCCCAAATAAATTTGTTAGCCTCTAAGGTGCCACGTTTTTGCTACCATTCTGAGAGTTGTAAAAAGTAGCAACAGTCGATGTAAGCAATGCAGTGTCTGCACAGACAGTGCGTTGACCTAACTACATCAACTCAAGCGCTACACCTCTGGTGGAGGTGGAGTTATTACAACAGTGTAGTGGGCAAATAACCAGTGGGAACAACACTGTCGTGTAGACGCTTACAGAGTTAGGTCGAACTCTGTAGTGTAGACCAGGCCTTAGAGTGTCACAGCTAAATACAAGATCAAACAGTTAACATACTTTAAGGGACCATTCAAGATGAAGTGGCCAGTTTACATCCCTGCAGTCACAGGACAAAAATGGGGCAGCGGCTAGTGGGTTACAGATTGTTGTAACAAGCCATAAATCCAGTGTCTTTATTAAAACCATGATTAGCAAAGTTATGAATTTAAGTTCCCTGGCTTGTCTTTTGAAAGCATTGTGCAGGTTTCCTTTGAAGATGAGGACAGATAGGTCAGCTATAGAGTGATGGCTTTGTGAAAAGTGTTCACCCACAGGTTTTATGGCATATTACAACAATCTGTAACCCACTAGCCCCTGCCCCCTTTTTGTCCTGTGACTGCAGGGGTGTTAACTGGTCACTTCATCTTGAATGGTCCTTTACAATATGTGCTAACTACTTATGCTAAACTATCTGTTTGGTCTTGCATCTATCTGTGACACTCCAAATACTTTTCCCAAACCGGAGGAAGAGCTTGTCTCTCTCACCAACAGAAAGAAGTTGATCCAATGAAAGATGTTGCCTAACATACCTTGTCTCTCTTCATGAGGAAGCAATTTGCAAATGTGTTCATTCATATATACAAAGTATCAGAGGGGTAGCCGTGTTAGTCTGTATCCACAAAAACAACAAGGAGTCTGGTGGCACCTTAAAGACTAATATATTCGTTTGGGCATAAGCTTTCGTGGGTAAAAAAACCCAATTTTTTGTACCCATGAAAGCTTATGCCCAAATAAATCTGTTAGTCTTTAAGGTGCCACTGGACTCCTCGTTATTTTCATGCATATATAGTGTCATTTTATCCAGAGGGGTACAATTTGGTTATCTTTCTTAGTTAAATGATGAGAAAAGCTGGGATCTGTGGGGATTACTCTGAATGTCTTAGGAGGCTATAGAAACCTTACACTGATAAGTCACAGTGAATGCATTATCTAACAAAATATGGCAAACTACTTATATCATCCAACAGCAACTGCAGCTAGCACTTCTGTAGTTTCAGGAGACAATCTACAGAATCCTAAGGAATCTACATTAGTGCCTCCAGGATTTGGCGAGGCTTGTGTTTTTTGCAATCTGCTCTGTGGATTGTATACACTTAGTGCCAGTATGTTGATGGATCTTTGGGAAGCTCTATAAATATTTTCTTACTTTTTGCACATTATATTAAACATTACAGGTGGAGAATGACCTTTCTGTGTCTGAACAGCAGTGCTTTGTGAAAGTCCTTATCAGTGAGCCCATGTCAAATACATTGTTTTTTAACTGTTCACCCCATCTAGTGCCTTTTAAAGAACATCAGTGAAGAGAATGATTTATCTCATTATTCTCTGTGTGAATAATACGGATTTATGTTTTGGGGTGGGTAACTTTCCCCAAATCTTCTATTATGAACAGATATAACTGGAACTACTGTTATACTACATGACAATTTTATTTATTTTACAGTAAATGTGCTGGTCTAAATTTTTAAATTAAAATAAGGCACTAGATTCTATTTCTGTAGAGCCACAAGTACAGGATTTCATAGAGTTATTTCCTAGGGGAGATGTGTGGAAAAAATTGTAATAAATGGGTTCCCACAATTGTACTATACAGCAGACCATAAAAAGCAAACAAACCTTTATTTTTTGTAAAACTGACAGTTGTTTATAATATTGCTGCTGAATCACTATACATTATTGGTGCTGTCAGTGCATATGGCATTTGTAAAGATCTGACCATAAATAATGATGCTGTATTCAGACACACATGACAGAACTATGAAAACTGTCTCTTTTGAGTTTGTTTTCTCCATAGTGGAACTCTCAGGTGATAGAATACTGCCCCAGTTCATTTCAAAGGAGGTACTTTCAAGTTAATTTGATAACCCTTACTTTTAATCCCCATCCCTTTAAAATGTGAATTTAGGTGTTCTTTTTGGCTTCAACTTTCCAAAAACATAATTGTAGTCCCTTCTCCACAAATGACCCTGCAGAAAACTAAAACCAGCACTAATACTTTGCTTTAAGAAAAGTGAGATTTAAAAATAAATACTTTGCATTGCTATAGTCCTTTCCATTTGAGGATTTGAAAGCATTTTCCATTAATTCTCATACCACTAATTTGAGGTATTGTAGGGAAGTATTAATAGATGGAAAAAGTGGTGAAAATGGCACATATGGACCTCACATCCCATAATCTCTGCTGGGACTGGAGTGGGACTGGAAACTGAATCCAATTCTTTTTCAACTCGAAAAGTCTTTTTATTAACAGACCCCTCCCACCAAATGTGAATTACCTTGTTTTCTGAAAAATGCTATATAGAAAGTAGTTTTTAAAAATGTGACAGTGTGATATACTTTGAACCTTTTCTAGTGCCAGTATATATTTTTTGAGATGAGGAGACCACATCTGTATGCAGTGTTCAAGATGTGGGCGTACCACGGATTTATATAAGGGCAATAAGATATTCTCCGTCTTATTCTCTATCCTTTTTTGAATGATTCCTAACATCCTGTTTGCTTTTTTGACTGCCTCTGCACACTGCGTGGATGTCTTCAGCGAACTATCCACGATGACTCCAAGATCTTTTTCCTGATTTGTTGTAGCTAAATTAGCCCCCATCATATTGTATGTAGTTGGGGTTATTTTTTCCAATGTGCATTACTTTACATTATCCACATTAAATTTAATTTGCCATTTTGTTGCCCAATCACTTAGTTTTGTGAGATTTTTTTGAAGTTCTTCAAAGTCTGCTTTGGTCTTACTATCTTGAGCAGTTTAGTATCATCTGCAAACTTTGCCACCTCACTGTTTACCCCTTTCTCCAGATCATTTATGAATAAGTTGAATAGGACTGACCCTTGGGGAACACCACTAGTTACCCCTCACCATTCTGAGAATTTACCATTTATTCCTACCCTTTATTCCCTGTCTTTTTACCAGTTCTCAACTCACGAAAGGACCTTCCCTTTTATCCCATGACAACTTAATTTACGTAAGAGCCTTTGGTGAGGGACCTTGTCAAAGGCTTTCTGGAAATCTAAGTACACTATGTCCACTGGATCCCCCTTGTCCACATGTTTGTTGACCCCTTCAAAGAACTCGAATAGATTAGTAAGACATGATTTCCCTTTACAGAAACCATGTTGACTTTTGCCCAACAATTTATGTTCTTCTATGTGTCTGACAATTTTATTCTTTACTATTGTTTCAACTAATTTGCCCGGTACTGACGTTAGACTTACCGGTCTGTAATTGCCGGGATCACCTCTAGAGCCCTTTTTAAATATTGGCGTTACATTAGCTATCTTCTAGTCATTGGGTACAGAAGCCGATTTAAAGGACAGGTTACAAACCATAGTTAATAGTTCCTCAACTTCATATTTGAATTCTTTCAGAACTCTTGGGTGAATGCCATCTGGTCCCGGTGACTTGTTAATGTTAAGTTTATCAATTAATTCCAAAACCTCCTCTAATGACACCTCAATCTGTGACAGTTCCTCAGATTTGTCACCTACAAAAGCTGGCTCAGGTTTGGGAATCTTCCTAATATCCTCAGCTGTGAAGACTGAAGCAAAGAATCCATTTAGTTTCTCCGCAATGACTTTGTCGCCTTTAAGTGCTCCTTTTGTATCTCGATCATCCAGGAGCCCCACTGGTTGTTTAGCAGGCTTTCTGCTTCTGATGTACTTAAAAAACATTTTGTTATTACCTTTTGAGTTTTTGGCTAGCTGTTCTTCAAACTCCTCTTTGGCTTTTCTTATTACATTCTTGCACTTAATTTGGCAGTGTTTATGCTCCTTTCTATTTACCTCACTAGGATTAGAATTCCACTTTTTAAAAAATGCCTTTTTCTCTCTCACTGCTTCTTTTACATGGTTGTTAAGCCACGGTGGCTCTTTTTTAGTTCTTTTACTGTGTTTCTTAATTTGGGGTATACATTTAAGTTGGGCCTCTATTATGGTGTCTTTAAAAAGCATTCATGCAGCTTGCAGGGATTTCACTTTAGTCACTTTACCTTTTAATTTAACTAACCCCCTCATTTTAGTGTCCTTTTTCCTCTGTAGAGAAGCAAAGTGTGTGTTGTAAATGGCTTGTCTAGTTTTTGTAAAATCCAGCCATGAGGAAGTTTGTCCACTGCGTGGACTCCAGTGGGGGGAAAACCAACAGAGGCTTATTGTAGACAGTCATATGCTTTGAGGGTGGTGGTGGTGCATGCCCACTTCAGTAGTCCTATTCAAACCATAGGCAAGTCCTGGGTAGTAACAATAAGCACAATAACCCAGGCTGAAAAGCAACCACAATAGTCCCAGGTAATAAAGTAAACACAATAGTCCTGGTCCCCTACCTTCCCTCAGAGAGTCTCTGGCATCTGTCAGTCTGTTGGTAGGTTCTGACCCTGCCCAGACCCTTCTTCAGGGAGCTAGCATGAGAGATCTGCTCTCCTCAACTGACCTAGCTCTCATCAGTGAAGCTGATTGAGCCCAGTGTGGGTTTGGTGCACTCCACATCTCTTTCCCATCTCATTGTCCCCATTGGCTGCTTTTCACTGTCACACTCTGGCGAGCCTCCACAAGCAAACTATACTCTGAGATTAGAAAGCTAGTCTTGATTTTGTAATTTAAATCTTTTTCTCCCAGCGGTGATTCAATTAAAAGTTACTATCAGGAACCAAGTCAAGGGGAGTCTTGCCTAAAGCATGGAGCAACAGTCCAGCCTATCAGTTAAAGCTGAATCTAGCCAGTTCATGGTCCTAGAACAAGGCCACATGTCAGAATCAAAGCCAAAATCACAGTCAGAAGGCATGGCTGGGACAAGCACAACCACAGACAAAGAGCAGTCAATACATCACTGCTATTGAGCTTAAATATAAGCCTGCTGACTCCTGCAGCCAATCAGGTGGCTCAGTCAATCGGATGGCTTCTGTTAGGGCCAGCTGCACTCCTTTGGTTGCCAAGAGACTGGTTCTGTTGCAGGCTGGCAACTGACAATTAGATTTTTTAGTAAAGAGACAAGGTGAGTAAGGTAATATCTTTTATTGGACCAACTTCAGCTGGTAGAATGTACAAGCTTTTGAGCGATATAGAGCTCTTCTTCAGTATGTATTATGTTTTGACAATCCCCAAAAGCTAGTCCCCTTGGAAAAGAGCTACCTTATAGAATAAAATATAACTGATTATTAGACTCTTTCTATAGAATTTTAAATAGTTTGTAAATAAAATTCTCTAAAAGGGATATATTTCCTTATTCTAGAGAAATGCTTTTTTCAATTTTTCGTGTAATCTTTGTAGAAATCTATTGGTTTCATCACTATTTATTTCTCTGGGAGTTTTAAATAGGGATAAGAGGAGCATCTTGAAATGATCTCATCAACACAACTGTTCTTCCAGACTGGCTGATACTGCCATCCCAATTCTTTACTGGATGAACTGGTGCCAATTATGGGATGGAGCAAAGGCAACTGTGGGAACTTGACTCCAAGTCTCATACTCCTCCAAGGGGAGTGTTCATATTCCACAATTCACTGCAAAAATGTCCTACAAGGTAGTGTACTGGGTCTAGTGGACATTGGGATGCCTACCCATAGTACAGCACATATTTTTCCAAAAGGCAGACAAATGTGCACATGCTTTAGAGATATTACAATGTTGGTAGCTGTATTCTGGCAAAAATGTTACTGGTAAAACTTTCTAAAGTAGATATGACCTTTATAACAGGGTGCACATTTTTTCCTTTCATATCTAGAACTAGAACAAATAGTTAATTTTATACGCTAAATGAATTTTTGGAATATGTTGCATCAGGGCATTTCCATGCCAAGTTTCATTTAATTAGGACTGATAAGAAACATCTTTGATTATGATGATGCTAAGGAATTTTTATAATTCAAATGTCAGACAAGAGCTTGTGCAAATTAGTAACTTCAGTATTCTTTTTGATTAAAATTGGATGATCCAGTTTATGAACAACTTGAAAACTTGAATGTGTCAGAGGAAGATATGATAGCTAAATAAACATGTCTTCTGTAAGAACATATTTATTTGGGAAAATGGCAGAGGTTTGTTGGGTATTTTTTTTGTCCCCTGATACCCACATTCCAGAATACAAGATATATTGTATAGAGGTACTCTGTTTTCTTTGGATATCTTCTTAACAATTCCTTAGTAGTTTAGAGGACAATTTGGATGATAAGATGGATAGTTATATACTTTCCCTTCTGTTCTCTGTAGGGCTATTTTATCAGTTTATGAATACATTGTTATTAATGGAGATCTAAAAAATTATAAATATAGGTAATCAAAAATGATTACATTTTTATTACAAATGTAGTCAGAATTGTGAAAATTTGAAAAGTTTCAACCAACTCTAAAAATAATAACAGGTTATTGTGCTGGGCTGCACATTTCCAACACTGAACAAAGACAGGAAGAGTTAATAATATGACTTGCATGTGAAAAGACTACAGTAATATAAGGGACCTACCATCAATCAAACATAGGCCTTGTCCCCTGCCTCCTCAGGCCACGCCCATATGTCACCCTAAGACCTGCCCCATGTGGTATGACTTTTGGGTCAAGACGGAGACACATGGCCAGAAGCAAAGGGTGTCATGTGACCCCTCTAAGAATTCCTCCCACTTCCCTCTACCAGTCAGGATGGGTTTCACCCCCTATAGGACTGAGAGGAGATTTGACCAATCAGGGGGTTTTCTGGGGTGGGGCGACCCTCCCGGAAGAAGCGTGTGACCCCTCTAAGAACTCCTCCCATCTCCCTCTACCAACCAGGATGGGTTTCATCCACAGAGGACTTCCCTGAGAGTAGATTTGACCAATTGGTGGAAGTTCTGGGGTGGGGTGACCCGCCCAGAAGAGGGTCAAGTGACCCATCTAAGAGCTCCCCCCTACTGCCCTCTACCAATCAGTGCACAGCACTGCTCCCGGAAGTCCCAGCGCCATGCTGGGAAGAGTCCATTTTGTTCCAAGAACACGTGTTTTAGAAATTGTGGAAACACTGAGAGGAAATATGGACTCCTTCATCACCCCCATGAGAACTTTGGACTTTGTTTTAGCTCTAAGGGCCTTGACAACCCGCGGAGAAAGCGCTACATCATCAACAGTTCCAAGGAGGAGGAGGGAACAGCCACAAGGAGCCTTTTGGCCCAGCCGTTGATGGATATGCTGAACCCTGATCCTAAAACCCAAGCGCTCATGAGGCAGACCGATGAGCGTGATGGCCTCTCATTGTCCTCCCCATGGAGGAAGGCGACCATGGCTCATGGGAGTCACCGGTGGACAAGGTGAACGGAAAAGACATCGCTCAGATAAATGAATGAGGATGGGGTGTAATGGGGTTAGGAACTGGGTTGCATAAATCTAAAAACAAGCAGTGGGGGGGCTTACACTGTTTCTTTTCTGAAAATCTCTCGACAGCTCGATTATGCCTTTCTAGAGGCCTTTGAGAACTTACACATCGGTAGCCCTGTGGGAATAAATATTCCGTGCATAAGCTGTTTTTGCTCGTGTCTGAGACACAGATCTCAAGAGGAAAATCCATAAAAGGACAAAATGGAAGAATGAAACAGCTCAGACTCCCTAATGGTAGGGGTCACGGTGTCAATTTTCACAGGCAGCTGTAAAAGGTCATGTTAAACCATGAGATTAATAAAACTTGTTTAAATTTGTCAATATGAACAATCATGTCTACGCACACGGCTCTGTTAAAGAAAATATATTACACCCCCGGGGAAGTTAGGAGCTTCGGTGGGGTGAACCCAGGGCCGGCTCCAGGCACCAGCCCACCAAGCATGTGCTTGGGGCGGTGCCTGGAGGGGGACGGCGCGATGGGGCGCTCCGGCCCGAGAGTGGAGCCGCAGTGGGCTCGCCCCCCTCCCCCTGGTGCTCCGGACGGTCGGGGACAGCTGGGCCCCGGCCGGGCTCGCCGCCCTCCCCCCAGCGCTCCGGACGGTCGGGGAGAGTGGGGCCACGGCGGGCTTGCTGCCCTCCCCCCGGCGCTCTGGCTCTCTGGCCCGGCCGGGCTCTCCGCCCTGCTCCCAGCGCTCCGGCCAGTCGGGGATTGCGAGCCTGCGGCCGGGCTCGGTGTCCTCCCTTGCTGCGCTGGGGGGGGGGGGGGGGGGGGGGCGGGTGGCTTTTTTGCCTAGGGCAAAAAACCTTAAATTAGAGTGAATAAATGAAGACTCGGCACAGCACTTCTGAAAGGTTGCCGACCCCTGCTTTACACAAACCGGCTCAAATACGTTTTAAAAGAAACAAGACCATAGTTTCAGATGTGGATGCGCAATGGCAGGCAGATTTGGTGGATATGCACCGGTTCTCCAAACACAACAGTGGTTTTAAGTACATCTTAACAGTGATCGACATTCTATCCACATATACCTGGGCCTTAGGCCTAAAAGACAAGACAAGTGGTGAGGTATCCAAGGTCTTTAAAGCTATTTTCAGTGAAGGTTGTGTGCCTCAAAAATTACAAAGCGATTGGGGGAAAGAATTTTTAAACAAACCTTTAAGCATATTGTTAAAGCGGCATGACGTTCACCATTTTGTTACTAATAAGTCAAAGCAGGGGTAGTGGAGCGATTTAACAGAACTTTAAAAATTAGGATGTGGAGATATTTTACAGCCAATAACACCTTTCGCTACATCGACGTGTTACTTGACTTTATAAAGAGTTACAACCAGAACCTTCACAGAACTATACATACCAGACCCGCTGATGTTAACCCTTCAAATTCTCTGAAGGTATGGAAAACGGTTTACGGTGACGGTTTTAAAATAAAACTGGTTGTTGCCCCTTTTAGAAAAGGCGACCACATGAGACTATCTAAAACCAAAGGAGCTTTTGAAAAAGGTTATAAACAAACATTTACCGATGAGATATTCATAGTGGATGGAGCCTTAACCAGTAGCCAAAGACCTATATACTGATTAAAAGATTATGATGGTGAGACAGTTACTGGATCTTTTTACCCTGAAGAATTATAAAAAGTAAACCCCAAATGAGACAGGATTTACAGGATTGAAAAAGTTCTAGTGGAGAAAGGAAAGGGAGGAAAAAGCAGCTACTGGTGAAATGGTTGGGGTGGCCCAGCTGGGTGGAAGCTTCTCAACTCTGTGACATTTAGATGTGAACCAAAACAATTCCTCCTGCTGAGAGAGAGAGAGAGAGAAATGAGATACGGTGGGTTTTACATTACTTTGCCCAGCAACACCAGCTCTGGGTTTTTTCCTGAAAAAAGCAGTTCAAACTTTGCAATATGGCTAATTAATCTCCAGGGTGCATGGAAGGTGGAATTAGTGGAAATACAATACCCACACAGCTAGAACTCTATCAATGAAGACACCCCTTTCGAAATTACTTTTGGAGATATGGCGTGGAGTTTCATCCTATGACAAGGTTATTACTTGTCCATACCCAAATTACTAGATCATATGAACAGTACTGTGGCTCGTCATCCCAGACCGCCTGAGGTAGTCATGAACTACGACCCTGTGGGTAGAAAATTTAGACTTAAATCTGCCGATTTTACTTATGTGTTTTCCACCTGCAGGGAACTAGCTAACATTCTGGGTTTGGGCCCCAAGTGCAGCGTCCAAAATATCCCCTTCTCAGACATCACAGGGGGTTTCAACTCCTTGTATGTATACATGGATATCGTAGAACACCAGTTTGTGGGGGACTTTTCCGTTCCCCTGTTATGCTGCGTCCCCATCCGAGAAAGGAACAATGAGTTTGTCACCATCACCTACGATAAATCTCATTATGTCCCTGTCAGTAAATTCCACATTGACACCCTCACCACTGAAATAAAGACAGATCAGAACAGACACGCCTCATTTCGTTTAGTCAAGGTGATTGTCAAGCTGCACCTGCGTCCCCAGAGAGAGCGAAGTTTCTAAAAAGCAAAGCGCTATGGTGACCCAAAAAAATTACAGTGACCCCACTGTCTACAGGAACTATTACAAAGCCCATCGCTTTCACAAGCAGCGTTCATCAGATCGTCTACGATAATCATATTTACTTTATTGGTAGGAAACAAACAGTCATCGTCAAAAGCATCGAGCAGCCCCGCCACAAAATTGATAAAGGGATATTTACCAAGCAGTTCTTTATACAGAGGTTGCTAGCAACTGTAACATCACACAATGTGCTCAGGCATAACAGACAATGTTCGTTTGGCATTATCCAACACTTTTTTTATAAAATAACTTTTCCCGCAGTAGCTAGGCCCTGCGACAATTACAGAAAAGGGGTGTTTCCGCCTCGTATGCATTTTCAAAAGCCATAGGGCAGGGTTCTAAATCCTTCTCCGAGGACTCTCCTGTTGTAAATGACTTTTTGCGTTTTTTTAAGGGTCTTTGTCTCTATTTGCCACTCATTTTTGTTCCTTACAATAGAGGGCTGTTACACCTCTATCTTTTTTGGGGTATTCTCTCCCAGGGCCGCACTATAGTCCAGGATTAGATCTTTCAAACTGTCAAAGTTGATCTTTTCACAGTTTGCTATGTTCAGGGTAATCCCTTTGACTTTCATACAGGCCTTTCCCCCCAACAGCTTGTACCCGTATGTTTTCAGGCCGGCTGACACAAACTCAGTGATGTGTTGATCTGGTGGGATCTCGTTTGTGAGGTCCCCCAGATAATCCCCCAGAGGAGAGTTCAAGTCACCCTCCCTTTTCACAAATATCACTGAGTCAGTGTTGTGGTACAGGCACCGCTCTTGCAGCCTGTCTAGCAGCTTGTATAGTTCTAAGCGGGCATAAGCGGTGATGAAACAGGCTATGAAGATGTTGGTATTGCCAGAGACCGAGTAGCGGTCTTTTGCGTGCTTCCAAGACACATATGCTGTTTCATCATCGATAAACTCGCAGGATGAAACCTCGTAATTGGGGGGAAACAGGTACTGAAAGAGTTCGTCAGGGTCTCTCACAATGCTGGTATTGGGTAGTTTGTTCTTTGGCCGAATTTACCCCACAGAGAATTTTAAAACAGCTTAGCAATTTGGTGCTTGGTGGGGTTCAACGTGATCTCGTGTTGGTGTAAACGCACTCCTTCTTTCCGGTAAAAATCATTAACATACTTATTTTGTTTTTCTTTGTCTGTGCCCCAGCTGGGATACCCTGAAGCCTCTTGTTTTTGGTGCAGGCATAATTTTACCCTTTGCAACCTTCAAACCCCCATCGCCTGCAGGAGGTTGCTAAGCTTCATGGGTAAGAAGTTTAAAGAGTCTATAAAACGAATGCCCACGTTAGTTTACTACCCCGAGTTATCAGTTCTATGCACATCTTTTCCTTCAGTAACTGTCTAATGATGAAGTATGCATTGTAACCTTTGGAATGGTGCACTAGGAACATGTAGTCCCAGAACTTTTTGCCAATAAAGGTCTTAACAAAGGTAGAAAGACACTCACCCCCCTTAAATTCCCAGGATTTTCCAGCTTTAGGGACATAGCAATAATGTAATTGGGCACATGCAACCCCGACTCCTGTGTGCATTCAAAATCATTAAAAATATACTTTTCCGATAATTCAGGCTTTCTAATGCTATCCGTAAAACACAGGTGATCAAACCCTGACACTGCTTACAATCAGGGCCGGCTCCAGGCACCAGCTTAACAAGCAGGTGCTTGGGGCAGCCACGGGAGAGGGACGACACCTGCGGCAATTCGGGGGCGGTAGGTCCCTCACTCCCTCTTTTTTTTTTGCTTGGGGCGGCAGAAACCCAAGCCGGCCCTGCTTACAATGCCTACTTTTACACCTGTGCCCCTTGTCCACATAAGACTGACACTGATCACATAAAGTTTTAGACAGGCATTTGACTTGTTTTTTCTATGTGCATTTGACGTGTCTGTCTAAACACTCTTTGGAGTGACAATACAGTCTACAGCTAGGGCACCTCAGCTGCACACCCATGCTATCTGAGCACATCACACCCAAGCAGAGGCGGCAACGAGACCTGCAAGAGTGATTGTGACTGTACACTGTGTGGCAAAACTCACAATAATTTTTTGCACCAAACAACGTTTTCACATCCAGAACCCTATAATAATACTCATCGTGTAACAGGATGAAAAAAGTCTTGGGGAACACTGGGCCTCCCGTTTAAAAAAAACCCCACTTGCCTTTCGCCGCATAAAGCACCACCTGTATGTTGACTCCAAAATGCTGTTCAAATGCCACTATGTCACTGAGCATAATCTTTTTTGATCTGACCACCCTAGTTTCTCATGCAACTTTCTCGCCCCATCTAACAATTCCACGTCTGTGGGTTTACAGTCAGACGTGACGGCCAAGAGCTCGCCCGCAAAACACAGATTGGTACTGGTGTCAGTCAGGTCTACTAAACACTGTCTCTTTTTATGGATGATTTGACTACTGAGGATAGAATTTAAAACTCTACCACCACCCCCGCCCATGTTTTTTACAACTGTCACAATGTCCCATCGACATGCATCTCTCTCTTACTCTGTAACAGCTTTGAGGTCTGATTTAAGAAGTTTTCAGCAGACAGCTCATCCCTAGTTCTTCTTACCGTAAACAAAGGATTGGTTAAATTACGACTCTCTAAACGTAACTGAACATAAGTGTCAGGGGCTACCCTACTCTTAACGTCATAGAGAACTAACTGTATCCCCCGGTGTATGGTTTTGACGACCTGCTAAGCTGAATTTATTTGCTCAAAACTGACAAAACAAAATTCCTCACAATACACTGAACCCCCAAATCTAGGTAATTCCCATTGCCAACTTCTGACTCACTCTGTTTGGAGGGTCTGCATCTGCATTTTCAGAGTTACTTGGGGGTTCTTCTATGGGACCATCAGCTGCGTCTTCTACGTCAGATGCTATTTGAGAGTCAGACTCCTAGGGGCTACCGCGAAGATCATCAGGAGTAGACAGGGACCTGTCTAGAGAGCCTTCTCGGGAATTTTTTAAATCAGACTCTGTTTGAGAGTCATCACCACCCCATAGGTCAAATTTTGCCTCCCCATTCTCAGACACATCAGTCTCAGAGCCTCCAATACGGGGCATCTCTTTTTGTTTTCTTCTCCTCATCACCTCTTTAGCCTTTAAAAAAATTTTTACAGCAACCCTGGCCCATAACTTTTGGGCAGTCGTTTAAGCACTAACTAATTTTAAAACAACCCATTTAAAAAAACCTCACATTTTGCAGCGTAAAAGCCAAACAGTTTTGAAACAAAATACTGTAAAACCCCACACACTTATCTCTAGCATAGGGCCCCCTGAATCACACAAACACCCCCAGCACTTTTAAACACACCAAAACAACAGTTTGCAACCAAATACTTTAAAAAACCCACACCTATCTCTAGCATCGGCCCCCTGAATTACCAGCAACAATTTAAACACTAACTAATTAAAAAAAAAAATTAAAACACACGCACGCTTTTAAAAGCCAATTGCAGAAAGTTACCTTCCGCCACAGGGTAAAGGGATGCTGGCACATGGTTATTCTGTTTCCCCCCACATATATTTGGGCCTTTGGATTAAAGAACAAGCAAAATTTTTAGTTAGCATTATCCCTTAATTGCATCAAATCCCTGTGCAATCTGCGTTATACCTGGTGTTTTTTAATTTAACAGTATTAAGCACAACTATAGATAAAAATGGGGTTTTATCTGGCCCTGGTGAAAAGCAGCTATTAGTTGCTATTTCTATGCTGAACAGATCACACTGCACTAAAGATAGGCACCATTATTTAGTAAGGACCGCATGGCCAAAGAATGACATTATATAATATATATTTTCAGAGTTATAAACAAGCAGCATACCTAGTCTTGCAGTCCAACAGCTATTCTGTTCAAGATAGTTTCTGTTGAAAGAGGACAGTCTCCAAAAAACCTGAGGTTTTTATACCATCCTAACTCTTTGTTTCAGAGTCTGTAGTTAGGTTGATTCGATCACTTACAACTCTGAACTAATAGATATTTAAGGAAATTAGGCATCCCTCCCCAAACTTCCCTTTTGTGATCTGAGGGCCTTCTTACAGTATTAAACAGTAAATCACCATACACAACAATCCTTAATGTTACTGATATCAATTAATGTCTTGGTTGTTTTTTTTAAACATCGAGGAGTCCAGTGGCACCTTAAAGACTAACAGATTTATCTGGGCATACGCTTTCGTGGGTAAAAAACCCCCATTTCTTCAGATGCATGGGCATTTTTTAAACATGTTTCTTTCATGCTTAAAGTTTTGGGTTGTTTTGAAATAAAATGGAGGTATCACAACCATTGTAAGCACCCTACAAATACCCATAGCTTTTAAATGTTTTTACAGCAAATGCTTGTTCTATAAAAGTATGGTGGAGGTTTGTGAACCCTTAAAACATTTCAATTTTGGGTTAGACCCTTGTTTATTTTTGTAAATATATTATTTTAATGACTTTGATTTGCTAGAAAGACTGACCTGTAGCATTCAAACAACTCCTGGGTTATATTTAAACTGTCCAGTAGAGTTCTACCAATTCCTAGGTTATATTTAAACTATCCAATAGCATTCTACAAACTCCTGGGTTATATTTAAACTGTCCAATAGCGTCTACAAACTCCTGAGATTTTATTTCATTTAATATTAATCAAAGCTCACCATTCCCACCCACCTCCCTTACTGTGGGTGTACACCCATCAGACTTAATTACTACTCTCTAATATGTTTAACCCTGATGCCAACAAGGGTGGATAATTACATCTAGACCCACAGACTCAAGAGAGTCACCCTTGCTATTGAGTGGGGGTGTGGTTAAACTATCAGCTCAACAGGGTGAGTCAGTTTTATTGTCTTCAAACCCACATCTCAACCATCCCTGTTTATATAGAAGCTTTTTTTTGGCTTTTATTTTAAACACTTTTTTGGGGGGTGGAGGTCCCCACAAGATTCTACTACACACATTTCAGCTTTTTTGCTGCAAGTGGGTCTCTTTTACACAAAGACACAAGAGCTAGTTTCTCACAAATTTTTTTTTATTTAAAACACATACAGCCCCTTGAAAACAAACCAAGATGCTCCATCAAAACTTCTATCTTGCTTAAGGGACACAAAGACCTTTTAATAGAAACACAGATAGTCACAAAGCCCTTTTCAATAGATATTTTTATTTGCAGCTACCAAGTTTTATATCACATGTTTGTCTCCTCACCATTCTCTAACTTAATCCTTTTAGATTTCTTACAAATAGTCTTTTTTCTTAAGCAGGATTCTGTAACTTTTTGTGCAGACCAGACAGTCAATATAATGCTGTAAGCAGGCATCTTCCAGTTTGGTCATTTTCTTTAAAACACTATCTGTGTCTCCACCGAATTGCACAGCATTTACCAAGGTCACCCCTTGTGCTAAATTTTCTTAGGTTAGGCACAGATACTGCAAAGCATAACCTATGGCAATAACAGCGTTTAATGAGCTTTCCAAACACAGCTCAGCGCACAGGTCCCGGAGCTTGCAGTTTATATCCTCCAAAGTCCAACTCACACAATCATGGTGCTGGTCTATGACACAGTCCTCACAATCTTCGAAAAGCTTTTCCCTAAGGCAGCGATTAAGGACAGCGTAAACAGCAACACGTACAATAGATCGCATGACTTTTTTATGCTCACAGCATGGCACTGCCTCAGTTAATTCCATGCCAAGCCTCCTCCTTAAATCCACATAGACATCATCCTCAGCATCCTCGTCAATGATTTGTACCGGCGTTGAGCAAAAACAAAGCGGGCCCCATTTGTCTTCGCTGTCTGATACAATGCTGCCTAGGGCCTCTGGGTCCTCTAGAAAGGCATCGTTGAGCTGTCGAGAAATTTTCAGAGAAGAAACAACTGTAAGCTCCCACTGCTTGTTTTTTAGATTTACGCACCCCCAGGTCAGTTCCTAACCCCATTACATCCCATCCTCAATCATCACTTCTTAATCGTTCATTTACCTGAGCGACGTCTTTTCCGTTCACCTTGCCCACTATGGTCACTTTCCTCCTCGAGGGGTGGACGACGAGAGGCCGTCATGCTTGTCGGTCTTCCTCACGAGCGGTTGGGTTTCGGGGTTGGGTTCCGGTGTATCCATCAACGGCTGGGCCAAAGGGCTCCCAATGGCCGCTCCCTCCTCCTCCTTGGAACTGTCGCTGATGTAGTGCTTTCTCCGCAGGCGGTTGAAGGCCCTCGGAGCTAAAATAAAGTCCAAAGTTCTCACAGGGGTGGTGAAGGAGTCCATGTTTCCTCTCAGCCTTTCCACGATTTCAAAACATGTATTCTTGGAATGAAATGGCCTCTTCTGCGTGGCGCTGGGACTTCTGGGGGTGGTGCTGTGCTCTGATTGGTAGTGGGCAGTAGGGGGAGCTCTTGGAGTGGTCACACGACCCACTTCCATTCAGGTCACCCCGCCCCAGAACTCCCCCGCAATTGGTCAAATCTGCTCTCAGGGAGGTCCTCTGTGGATGAAACCCATCCTGATTGGGACATTCTGTTCATCCTGTGTGGACATTCCATTCCAAAATAAAAGTCACTTTATTATGGAATAATTAGTGTGCTTTGTGATCTCCCTAATTGTTCTGAAATAAAGTGACTTATTCCAGAATAAAGTGTCCACACGGGGAGCTATTCCAGAATACTTATAGCAAAATAATTTATTCTTCAAAAATTATTCTGATCAAATTCCTCATCTAGACAAGCCCTACATTCTCTCATTTTCCTTCCAACAAGGAATTAGTCAGCTCAAGAAGTTCAAACCCTTCTTGTTTCTTGGAAGTCAGTAGATAGATTTCTGTACATTGTGACTCCTTTTTCTCTCTCTCCCCTCTCCTTTTTCAGTCTTTCTAGTTGTTTTACCGTCTGCATGCACTTTATTCAGTTGAGTTTGGAATGGAAACTCAAAACTATCTAAATTTGACTCAAGATATTGAATCCACAATATCTGAGTAGAGTCAGAATTAGGTGAAACAAGTTCACCGTTCCCTGTTTGAAGAATGAAGGGTTGAGTGTTGTTCATGCTTTCTACACTGCAGTGGACCACAAGGAAATATGACACTTGGAAAAATCTCCTCTGCTAGTCTCTGCTATTTCAGCTTCTGATTCACAGCCTGTCACATATTGGTCACACAAATAGCAGAACACTTTGTGCTATGGCCAAATCCATGGGTGGAAGGTATAATAGGCCAGGGGAGGCTAAGCCTCCCCAAACCCAGGCAGTGGCCCTGTCCACACCCCACCCAGAGGCCGCGCGCTCACTCCGCCGCTCCCCTGAAGTCAGCAGGGGCTGGGCTCAGGTTGACTGGTGGCCAGGGGTGGCCTGGGGCCTGGGCTTGGGCCACGGTGGGGGTCTCAGGGATATTCTGTCTCTGGCGGGCAACAGGGGGGCAGGATAGAGGCGGGACCTTGGGCAGGAGGGGTGGGGCGGGGGCTAGCCTCCCCAAATGGAGGGTTCACCAGCTGCCCATGGCCAAATCAATTAGCTTTGGAAAGGATTTAGCACTTTTAAATTGCTCAGTCTGACAGTGGGATCATAACAAGTCACTTTACCTCCTAGTCACTCAGTCAGCCAAGATGGAAATCTTGGTTTAAAAAGTAAGAAAGAAAGACTAAATGATGCATCTGAGCTAAGCTTTTCTTGCCCTTCCACCAGATGCAGAGTATTTATGTAAAGCACCATTTAAACAGGCCAAAAAACTGAAATAAATTACTGAGGTTATTTTAATATCCCAATACTGCAGTGAGGGACTTAGGCCCACAAAATGTAGGACAAAGGGGGACACTGATTCCAAAAGGAGTAACAAATTTAGGTATTGTCTCTTCATTGTCCCTCTATCCCTCCCCCAGCCTTAACTCTCTCCATCCTTATTCCCAAATCTTCCATTATCTACTTCTCTAGCTCCATTGCTTCCTCCATTTAATCTTTCTCTCTCTTAATCTGTCCCTTTCTCTTATCTGACAGCCTTCCCATACAAGAACAGGGCCTATGGGAAACAGATTATCCCAGACTAGAGGTGACAAGGGGGATAGGAGGGAGATGTGAACTCTCCCAGTGCGTAGGTTTGGCCACACTCATACCACTGCCTGGGAAGCACATGCACAGATAGTTAGCTTTCCAGGTGGCCAGCAGCTGAGAAGTGTTTGACTTTAATGAGGCCTGTGATTGGCCTTGGTTCAAGACCTCCTAAGCTGAGAAGTACACATAGCTGTTGAATGCTTCCTCCATTCCGTTGCCTGCTTTCACATTACTTCTATATATGTTTGGGGTCCACAGTAGGCTGTCAGAGGATGAACAAATAAATAGAGGACAGTTTGGAAAGAGATGGGTAAGTAAATGTGAAAAATCCCCTCCTTCTCAAAACTGTTTCATTTGCATCTTGTCCTATGAAATGGTGGATATTTCAGATCTACAACCATGTCTAGGCATGGCTTAAATTCTGTTGTGGTCAAAAGCAGATTCTAAGATGGTTTGATTGGCCAATATGGAAGTGGTTAGAAATGTATTCAAAAAGCAGGTCCCATCCCAGGTAAATTGTAAATCCATCAGAAGGGTAGAACATGATTTTTAAATATAGTTCTAACATAGTTTGACCATTCTATGTTGCTCATCCAATCTATGTTAGAACCTGATCTTGTCACAGTTAAATTTAAACTGGGCTTAAGCATGAAGAAAACTCAAGTTATAAAGGGTTTGAAGATGAGCCTTAAAAAATTCAGGTCCCTCCCCAGATCTCAGCTGTTCTGCTCCCAGTACTTATTCAATACATTCAGGGATGATTCAGAGAGCTCTGTTCTCAAATCTAAAGCCAGATGGCTTAACATCATTTTAGAGTCTAGAACTCAAATATTAATGTTCAGTTTTATTTAAAGACACTTATTCATAGAGATAAAACTGTAAAACGCAAAATAAAATTTGTGTGAATTTACTGAAGATGATGGAATAATATCCACTGAATAATTTGAGACAGGTTTTTTTATAGCCTTTTCATTATACAACCATCTTGCAGTGATGGGTAAATAAATTGCAAATATATTTATCAAATAACTTGTTTTATCAGCTTCACAAAGTTTGTATAACATAATCCATTTTTCCCATGATTTGGGAATTACTGGAATTTACTCTTGCCCAAGAAATGTAACATTAAACAAGAATATGCTGTTTAATTAAAAAACCCTCACCCTGAAGCCTAATTACATTTCACACATTCCTCTGTCCTTTTAAAGAACTGTCTATTTAACTCTTGCAGCTGGCCCAGCTAGAGAGCACTGTGGCAATGTGGGAAACTGTATTACCCTAAACTTGGGTCCCTAGTATTCTCCATGAAACAGTGTAATACTGTAAAGATTGTATCTGCCTGTAGCAGAGACTGAGTCACCCTTTATATATTTGTTTCCTCAAGGCAGAAATTTTACATACTGATTTAGTTCTGACTATCCAGTATGGCATGATGCTTTCAATAGAAATGTACAGCTACCCAGTGTGATGGTTACTTAGCTGCCTTCAAAGGCACAGCCCTTGTCCCCTTGTATTAGGGAAATGCTGTCCTATCTGAAGACTGCTTATGATAGAAAGTCAAATATAATGACTTTCATGGAGAGCCAAGGGAGGTAACAGTGTTGTAAAACTTTTTGAGCTGTGTATATGGTGGGCTCTTAAATAGGGAAAAGAGACCTTCAGTAGTTCTGTAAGTATTCAGTGTTTGGAGAAACAGCCATGTGACTGATGAAGCCTGCAATGACTTTATGGCTGTGAAGAATCCTAAACAGCTGTATTTAGTTTCTTTATATTGTGCTATAAAAAGAGAACATCTTAATACAGCAACTACTACTTGAGGGAAACTGTTGGATGGTGTACTCATCTTCTGCTTAGTTGTTTGAATATTGACTGAGGAAAGGCAAACAGGAGTGTTGTTGTAATGGGTTGTGAGGATACGGTAATATGTATAATTAATAAACTCCCCATTTCCTGCACTTCAGCCTGCTTCTCTGCTTAACCAGAGGCCAAACCTCAGTCTTTTCAGACTTGGAAAAAAGTATTACCCAGAGTTAAACTGTCAGAGTACCATACAATTTCTTATGGAATAACATTTTATATAATATATATATCTTCAATCATTCTTTGAAATAATTGTGAAAACTTTTCTTAAACAACTATTATGCAGTATTCCCACATAGATTTACCCATTTTGGTTGTTATTACATAAGTTTCACTGCAAAGTGTGCCTTGGCACATTAACCCATACGCATACAAACTTGCCTCTCATCTCATCACAGAGATTACTTCTCAGTCTGTGCATGTGTGTCATCTGGACTCATCAGAGCCAGAGGGGAATGACAGTCCTACATTTCTCCTCCAAACTCCTCAGCAGAAGCAGTCCAGAAATCTTCCTGGCCAGCAGTAGTTCCAGTCTTAGTCAATAGTTTCTCACATCCTCAGCATCCAGAGAGTCTGTAATCTAGATACAAAGTGGCACAGGCTCTGAGAGACAACTATCCCAGCAGACAAACCCTAGGCTTGCATTGTTCAGTTGCTGAGCCTATAGGACTGTCTCTAACCACTGCTTTGGAGAATATTCTGTTGTGGATCTTTCTCAGTCTCTCCTGTTGAAGCTATTCCACTTTCTATAAATAATTAAATATCTATTGGGCCAGACAAGGAGTGAAAAATAGCTCTGTAGTCTAGTGGTTAAGGCACTCACCTGAGAGGTGGGAGACCCAAATTAAAATCCCTGCTCCACACTGGGGTGGTGATGAATTGATGTGAGCAAGTATCCTAATGAGTGGAATAAAGATTATATGGGATTTCCCCTTTTCCCTGGCTTTTTGTGTGGGTCTTTCTTAGAAGAAATGGTTTAGGGGTCTAACTCCAGCAGAAGGATGGGGCTTAGGCCACACCCCTCTCCTCAGCTTCTGCTGTCAACTAGTTTAGAACATAAGAACATCCATACTGGATCAGACCAAAGGTCCATACAGCCAGTATCCTGTCTTCCAACAGTGGCCAAGGTGCCAGGTGCCCAAGAGAGAATGAACAGAACAGGTAATCATCAAGTGATCCATCCCCTGTCACTCATTCCCACCATCCCTGCTCCTCCTGCCTAATAGCCATTGATGGACCTATCCTCCATGAATTTATCTAGTTCTCTTTTGAACCACACAACATCCTCCGGTGAAGAGCTCTACATGTTGTTTGTGCGTTGTGTGAAGAAATACTTCCTTTTGTTTGGTTTTTAAGCTGCTGCCTATTAATTTTATTTGGTGACGTGTTCTTGTTATGAGAAGGAGTAAATAGTACTTCCTTATTTACTTTCTCCACACCAGTCATGATTTTCTAGACCTCAATCAAATCCCCCTTAGTCATTTCTTTTCCAAGATGAAAAGTCCCAGTCTTATTAATCTCTCCTCATACAGAAGCTGTTCCATACCCCTAATCATTTTTGTTGCCCTTTTCTGAACCTTTTCCAATTCAAATATATCTTTTTTGAGATGAGGTGACCCCATCTACACACAGTATTCAAGATGTCGGCGTACCATGGATTTATATAGAGGCAATATGATATCTTCTTTCTTATTATCTATCCCTTTCTTAATGATTCCCAACATTCTGTTTGCTTTTTTGACTGCCGCTGCACATTGAGTAGATGTTTTCAGAGAGCTCTCCACAATGACTCCAAGATCCCTTTTTTTGAGTGGTTTAGACCCAATGATTTTATATGTATAGTTGGGATTATGTTTTCCAATGTGCATTACTTTGCACTTATCAACACTGAATTCCATCTGCCATTTTGTTGCAGGTCACCCAGTTTTGTGAGATCGTTTTGTAGCCCTTCGCATTCTTCCTGGGACTTAACTATCTTGAGTAGTTTTGTATCATCTGCAAATTTTGCCACCTCACTGTTTACCCCTTTTTCCAGATCATTTATGAATATGTTGAACAGTACTGGTCCCAGTACAGACTCCTGGGAGAGACCACTATTTACCTCTCTCCATTCTGAAAACTGACCATTTACTCCTACCCTTTGTTTCCTATCTTTTAACCAGTTACTAATCCATGAGAGGACCTTCCCTCTTATCCCATGACAGCTTACTTTGCTTAAGAGCCTTTGGTGAGGGACCTTGTCAAAGGCTTTCTGGAAATCTAAGTACACTATATCCTCTGGATCCCCCTTGTCCACATGACCTACTCAAAGAATTCTAGTCCATTGTGAGGCATGATTTCCCTTTACAAAAAACATGTTGACTCTTCCCCGACATATTACGTTCATCTATGTGTCTGACAATTTTGTTCTTTAGTATAGTTTCAACCAGTTTGCCCAGTACTGAAGTCAGGCTTAAACCTGCTGGTTTTTGTGGATCCCACTTTTAGGTGCCTATTTCTCCCCATGTATTGTATATGGAGCCTATATACCTAATTGAGGACCATGGATTCCATGGGGCGGGTAGGCATTTAAAAGCTAAGCACTGCAATGCTCAGCATTGGAGTGCCTAAGTCGTTAGCCTAAAAAGTGCCCTGCACTGCTCTCCGCACATGTGCAGATACACAGAGGATTCATCAAAAATCCATGTCTTCTCCCTGCTGCTTCTCTCCCTTTTTCAGACTAAAATATATCAAATTGTCTCCTATCTTATTTTCTACCTTAAAGAAGAGAGAATATTTTAAAATAGTAAATGCTCCTACCTCATGGATTTGCAGTGATTGAAGAGAATGAATACAAAGTGCACTTTCTTTTTCTGTGGTCTCTTTATTGTGTGGATCTTTTCTATCTGGATGCAGACTACTCCCTTCTTTGTGTGTTTTTATTTCTAGGGTCACTTCATGCTTCTAGCTTTCCAAAAGGCGATAGGAGTTTTATCACTTTCCAAGTGAGGACTGAGGATTTTGTTCATTTTTATGTAACTCTGAGTTTGGGAATTACAAAAATTGGCTTTTTGAGATGGATTGAAATTTGGTATCTCCCTTCCCCACTAAAACTCTTGCTGTCACCCTCTTCCTCAAGCACCTCCTCAATCCTCCTTCACCTCCTCCACCACTCAATCCTCCTTCACCATAGCTTTTCCCTGTCTTTGCCTCTCCCCATGGGCTATCATTTCTCAACACATCTTCTGTTCCCATCAGCTTCTGCTAAAGGCCTGGATTGTTTTGCGCTGGGCTGTCAGCTACTTGTAAGCATAAAAGCTTCAAACCATTGAATAGTACAGGTAAACAGGATTTAATATTGCTATACATTTTTCAATGGTGATATGGTTCAAAGAAAGAACCCTTGACACAGAAAATACAAAAACAATGGCAACTTAACCATATTGTATCAGAGGACAAATGAAATGTTTCAGATGTTGAAACAAGTAACTTACTTTATTTGTTTTATGTCTTTGAAAACCTATTGATCTATTGTCAAGTATAGAGACACCTTAATCCTATTTCAAACACCAACAGACTCAAGAAAGAACTGCTAACTAGTAGATTGAAACTTCTGGTAAAGAAAGGACAAAGGCCTGCAGGCCAGGATGGGCTTCTGATAAAACACGTTGGGTGGTACTTTTAGAGGTCCAGTAGAAGAAGAGAGCTTCCAGCTGGCTGAAAGTGGAGAAGAACAAATAAATAATCCCACACAGGCTGAAAGTTCAGGATGCTGGAATCTCCCTTCTGTAATAATTAGGCATAGGCATTTGCCTGATCCTCAGTGTAGTAGATCCCTAGTATAATTGTTTTAGCAGGATTGGTTTTATAACAGCTTAAACCTGCATTACAATCAGGTAAGGGTTATTACTAAAGCTGGACAAAACTGGTGAACCTCTTTTTAAAACATATTTTTGAAATTGTGTGGAAAAAGTGAAGTGTTTCAACTTGACTTATTCATCAGCACACACAACCATAAAGAAAGGTTCCAACGAAAGCTTGAGCTCTGAGGTAGGGAAGCAGACATCTAACAGCTACTGAAAACATTTGGAAGACTTCAAAATTCCTAAGAACTAAGGAAAGCACAACCCTTTCAAGAGCAGGCCAAGCTGACACCATCTTTGGCAGTGCTCTCACAGAAGAATTCTCACAGATACTGATCACCGTGGCACAAGTATGAGCAAATACTTGCATTGCAGGATAAAGTGCAACTGGTGTGACTTTTCAAAGTTGGAGAATTGATTCCATATCTTCAAGGATGAAAGAGATTAGAGGAAAATTCAGGGAATCAATGTTTGCACCAAACAAATCATGATAATTGGCTCAGTCTAGAGAAGTAACTACTTAGAAAAAATGTTTCCCGATTATAATACCATTGTAGAATGCTACCTAGAGCGACTGAAGAATCAAATTTGCTCCTGAAGTAATGGGGGATCCGTGGTTTACTGTGGTAAATCTGATTTTCAGTGAGCAGCGTCTGAACTATTGCTTATACCTCCAGAGTGTCCTGGAGATGTCCTGGTATAGCCTACCAAGTGTCATCTTTGTGCTGGAGTACTGGAGACACATACATGTTGCGTAGATGGGAGATGAGTATCCCAGCTATACATGCTGTCCCGTTTGCTTGGTCTGTCTTCATTTTATCCTCCTTGCTCACTGTAACCTATGGTTTCAAGGGGCTTGATTTTCAGAGGTGCTGAACATCCACAATTCCAAAACATGTCCTAAGTAACTGGGAATATTACATGTACTATGGGGAATAGCGCAGGGAGAATCCATCAAGTACACAGCTCAGTTTAGCAACATATTATGGTGGTTTTGATAGTAAGTTGTTCCATAACGAAAAAATATTGCTGTTACTGAAGGAATCTGATTTGTAGTCTCCCCCACCATGCCCCAATTGCCCCGAGGGGCTGAGGCCGGGAGCTTGGAAAGAGGAGGCTGGGGGGTGGGGCTGGCAGAGGTGGGGAGGCTGGTGGGGATGAGGGGGCTGAAGGGGTGAGGGGAGAGTGAGTGATGGAGATGGGGGAGAGGAGTGAGCAGGGGCAAGAGGCGGGGCAGGGGACAGGGCCAGGGTGTTTGGTTTTCAGCAATTAGAAAGTTGGCAACCCTAGGGAGGGGCCTTGGGTGAAGAGGCAGGAGAAGCGGGCGGGGGGCCTCAGGGGAGGGGGCCAAGCAGGGATGGGCCTCGGGACAGGGCCACAGTCCAGGCATGCCCAGCCTCCTCCTCGTCATGCGCCGCCCATGGTGTTATGATTATACAGGCTCTGGATACAAGAGTGAGGCAGTGACCTCACAGAGGCCTGTGGGAGCCTGGAGCAGTCATTCTGAGCACAGGAGTGAGGCTTAGGTTTAGAACTGGGGGGTGAGGGTGGGGTCAGAGAACCTCCTCTGCCTGTAGCACCCAATGGGCATTCTGTGGGCCTGTTTTTTGTGGAAATGAGGCTGCTGGAAACTTCTCACCCCTCCCACTCTGGTCAGACCCTTCGCCCCCTGGGGATCTTGTCCCCCCAACTCTGCCGACCCCCAGTGTATACTGGGGTTGTAGGGCCTAGCTGGTTGTACAGCTTAGCTTACATAAGCAACGAAGTGTTCAGTCCTCTAGTATTCGTTATTTAAATACATTGCTAGATATTCTGCTTTCTCTAAGTTCAATACCCTTCTTTAGAGCACTGATTATGTTATAAAATTGTGGTCTGAAAGCACTGCTGACAGCCTGCAGAGAAGGGATGGAGCCACCTGCTATGTGAGACCAAAGGAATGTGCATGGGATTAGCAGGTGAGGCTGCCGGAAGAGCAGGGAAGAACCATGGTGCGGGAAAACAATAGACTAGCAATAGTACAGGTAGGGGTGGGAAGATGTAAAAAGACCTGAAGCAGACAATGTGATTAACTTTTTTCCAAAAGACAAAAACTTGCTGCACTTGTGAGAGCTAAAAACTACACAAGTATTTTCCTAATATTTTCTCTAAGTAATTGCCACAGCGATATTAAGTGACTGTAACTGGGAAGGGGTAATTCATGCCATATTAAGGCTATGTTTTAGTCATGGGTATTTTTAGTAAAAGTCATGACACAGATTTCTGGCAGTAAACAAAAATTCACGGCCCGTGACCTGTCCATGAGTTTTACTATATACCCCTAACTAAATCTTGGGAGGTGGCAGCTCGGAGGGTGGCGCTATGGGGGATGTCCCATGGGGGTTCTGTGGGTGCTGCGGGGCAGAGGTCATAGCTTGGGGGATGCTGCTGATACTCTGTGGGGGGGGACAGTTGCGGCCTGTGGGGGCACCACAGGGAGGCACCATGGGTGCCTGGGGGGGGAGGGTCACTGCTGATGTTCGGAGTGGGGAGGTGAGTCGCGGCCCAGGGGGCACTGCGGGTGCTCGTGGGGGGGGGGCGTTGGCAGGGCTGGGGCAGGTTCCCTACCCAGCTCCTAGATTCATGTGCTGCCTCTACTCCACCACAAACCCTGGGAACTGCGGCCCATGGGAGCTGCAGGTGCGGTGCCTGCAGGCGGAGGCAGCACATGGAGCTAGTAGCTGAGGGAAGGGAGTTGCTGTCTCCCTTCCGGGGAGCCCCCCCCCACCCAGGTAAGCACCACCCTGCACCCCAACTACCAGCCCTGAAACCCCCACACCCAAACTCTTGCTGCTGGGGGGCAGGGGGGCAAGACTGCCCCAGCAATGGCCAGTGCGCCTGGCCCAGGGGCTGCATGAGCTGCTCAGGCACAGAAATCCGTGATCTCCGTGACCAACACAGATCCTTAGCAATAGTTAATGGAAAGTCAGTTGACAGAGCACTTTTGCTATTAACATGTTGTCCATGTAATGGAAGTTTATGAACCTGTAGTTTAGTACCTGCCTAAAGAGGTTTAGTGATTTTTTTTTTTTCACTTTTCTCTGGGCCATGCTGTTATTGACATAATCTGGGACCGTATAGACCATTGTAGCAACCAAGGTCGTGTAGTGGCACCACATCTTGTATAAAGGGAGTCAAATAAGGTGTCTAAGACAAGGTTATGGTTTCCGGGTTATGATTATGCTATCTGTATATGTGTATCATTTTTGTAGTTGCAGTTATGAATATTGTCTCTATACTGTCTGTATTTCAAACTTATGCTATGCTTCTGGGTGATACCTCAGACAAGTTGGTGTCAGCTCTGCCTAGCCTGCTTCATGACCCATTAAGGGCCATCAGCTATTCAGTTGATTGTGAGAAGGCAGATACATCTTGTGACTCAGCAAAGTATGTAGGAACTTGCCCATGTGACTCCAGACTCCATTTTGCTGTAATTTTCCACAGTAAGAACAAAGGTCTTCTTACACCTGGAAAAGACTATAAAAGGATGATGCTTCATTTCCATCTCATCTTCAATCCTGCTTCTTACCTCTGGAGGGACTTTGCTACAAACGGAAGCTCTACACAAAGGACTGATGACCCATCCCAGATGTGGATGTACTCAAGAGACTTGATTTGAACCTGCAGTTTATTCAATCACCACTACAAGCCTGAACCAAGAACTTTGCCATTACTGTATGTAATTGATTCCATTTAACCAATTCTAGCTCTCATCTATATCTTTTTCCTTTTATGAATAAACCTTTAGATTTTAGATTCTAAAGGATTGGCAACAGTGTGATTTGTGGGTAAGATCTGATTTGTATATTGACCTGGGTCTGGGGGTTGGTCCTTTTGGATCAAGAGAACCTCTTTTCTTTTACTGGGGTATTGGTTTTCATAACCATTTGTCCCCATAACGAGTGGCACTGGTGGTGATACTGGGAAACTGGAGTGTCTAAGGGAATTGCTTGTTTGACTTATGGTTAGCCAGTGGGGCAAAACCAAAGTCTCCTCTGTTTGGCTGGTTTGGTTTGCCTTGGTGCGCATAGAGCCTTGGGCTGTAACTGCTCTGCTTTAGGCAATTTGTCCTGAATTGACGCTCTCAATTGGGTCCCGCCAGAACCAGCATCATTACAGAGGTATAGTTGTGCTAAGATCCACAGAACCAGGTCAATTAAGCTTTGCATCAGAACCCCACGCTATCCAAATTTGAATTTTAGTATTGAGAGTTTTGTTGGTTAAAGATCAGTGACCAGAAGGCATCTGCAGAAGCAATGAAATTGCAAGCCCTGAGAGACAGCCTGCAGTTTGAACATGAACAAAAACTGGCAGAAATTCGAATGAGAGAGAAGCAAGCCTTGGTCCACCTGGGGAAGGAGGCTGATGAAAGAAAGAAAGAAAGAAGCTGCTAAAAGAGAGGAAAGGGCTCATAGAGGGCAAATGGAACAACAGGCTGCTGAGGAGAGGATTCGCCAGATGCAACAGGAGATGACCAGACTTAAGCTCCAAGTCAAAAAAGCAAGGGAAGAACAGCAGAAACTGTATCCTCTTGAACTTCCAGTTTATAACAATGTTGGTATGTTGTATAACTCTGAGCAGTTGTCTGGGTGTAACCAAATGTACCCCAAGACTTCCACCTTTTATGTAAATACTGTTACTGTAAGTTCAGTAGAAGGTGGCCGCAGAAATTGTGCGAATGCTACGTATGGGAGTGGTAATGAAAAATTCATAGAGAGCAGGGCCGGCTCTGGCTTTTTTGCCGCCCTAGGCAGAGCACCTGGGGGAGGGCGGAGAGCCCCTGGCGGCCAGAGCGCCGGGAGGAGGGCGGCGAGCCCGGCCGGGGCTCTCCGCTCTCCCCGGCGGCCAGAGCGCCGGGAGGAGGGTGGAGAGCCCCCGGCGTCCAGAGCGCTGGGGGGGAGGGCGGCGAGCCCGCCGTGGCTCTCCGCTGACCCCGACCGGCTGGAGCGCCGCGGGGAGGGCGGCGAGACCAGTCGCGGCCCCACGCGCCCCGCCGTGCCGCCCCCCTCCAGGCGCCACCCCAAGCACATGCTTGGTGGGCTGGTGCCTGGAGCCGGCCTTGATAGAGTGTGTAAAAGTCAATGGTAAAAGCTGTTTAGGGCAAATTAAGTTTGTGTCTGCTAGGGAGAATGGTACTGTAACTCGGTTGCATCCAGTTAGTATCTTAGCAAAATCCCAGAGACCAGACAATTCTGGTGCATGTATTTTGCCTATTGCTAATGTGTGGTTGGAAAAGGATGCAGCAACTCAGTCTAATCAGGGTGATATCCTAGCCAGGGCACAAGGAAAGCATAAAGGTGATTTGATTGTGTTACCTACTGACAGTTTGTGGCAAGAAGGAAAAAAATTCCTGAGCTTGTGTGTGACAAAGGGAACGAGAATGCTTCTTACCTTTTGACTATGAAATCTAGCAGTTTGCCTGAAAGGGGATTGTGTAGAAATCCACCTGATGAGCCAGAGGTGATCATGGATGTGAGTAAGTCCCAGAAAGAGTCTGTTGTTGCTCAGGAAAGTGTCCCTTTAGAGCAAGCCCTAGATGAAGAGGGTAAGGGAAGAATTTCTGTGAGGGGTAAATTCTTGCTTAGAGAAGCCCCTAGAGCAGGGGTTGGCAACCTACAGCACGCGTGCTAAAGATGGCTTGCGAGCTGATTTTTTTTTAATGGCACGCTGCTGCCTGCCGGGGCCCCAGCCGCTAGCCCCACTCAGCCCACTGCCAGGACCCTGGAAGGCAGCAGCGTGCCATTAAAAATCCTGCCCTGCCCAGCCTCCTCTTCTCCACCCCCCACCCACTGCTCTTTCCTGCGGGGCAGGGCGCAGAAGCTTGGTCCTGCTGGCTGCTGTTGCAGGGCAGCCTCCACAAGCAGCCAAGCTCCCTCCTCCCCGACCTCTTCCCCCAGTGTATTGGGTTCCTGCCCCTCCGCCTCTCCCTCCCTGTGGCCAAACAGCTGAGGGTCCTGGAGAGGGGGGGAGCAGCAGAGCAGGGACTGCAGCTGCAGCGTGCTCGCTGCTCCGGAGAAGAGGCGGGGATGGGGCCTTGGGGAAGGAAGGTGGAATCAGGGCATATCCCCTCCAGCCCCCTGCCGTGCGGTGCTCAGGGCAAGGGGTTGGGAGCATCCCCACGACTCCAGCCCACACCCTCAGCTCCCTGTCTTGACTCTTGAACCCCCCACATCCCCTCTAGCCCTCTGCCCTGACCCCTGCACCCCTCTCTCACACACACCCAGCCCCCTGCGCTCCCCCACGACCCCAGCCCTGACTCTGGCACCCCCACACATACCCAGCTCCCCCCACATCCCCACCCCCACCCTGAGCACCAAAAGAACGGTTACTTACCTTCTGTAACTGTTGTTCTTCGAGATGTGGTGTTCACGTCCATTACACATTAGGTGTGCGCGCGCCGCGTGCACGGATGTCGGAAACTTTTTCCCTTAGCGGCTCCCGTCAGGTCGGCAGAGCCCCCCCTCCAGCCAGAGCGGCGCCCCGCTCTAGGGTATATATATCCCTGCAGAACCGACCCCTTGGGTTCCTTCTTGCCGGAGACTCCGACAGAGGGGAACGAGAGTGGGAAGTGTAATAGATGTGAACAACACATCTTGAAGAACAACAGTTACAGAAGGTAAGTAACCGTTCTTTCTTCTTCGAGTGATTGTTCACGTCCATTACACATTAGGTGACTCACAAGCTTACCATTGGAGGTGGGTAGGAGTCAAGGTACAACTGATTGTAGCACAGCCCGTCCAACCACTGCGTCCTCTCTGGCCTGATGGTGGATCACGTAGTGGGCTGTGAACGTATGCACGGACGACCAGGTGGCTGCTTTACAGATTTCCTGGATAGGAACCTGTGCCAAGAAGGCCGCCGAGGACGCTTGGGCCCTAGTCGAGTGAGCCCGGATCTCTGGGGCCGGTACGTTGGCGAGCTCATAACACGTGCGTATACAATGCACAATCCATGCTGACAAGCGTTGTGTCAAGATAGGCAGGCCTCTCATACGTTCCGCAACGAAATAAACAGCTGAGGTGTTCTGCGGAACGACCTGGTCCGCTCCAGATAAAACGCCAATGCCCTCCGAACATCGAGGGTATGCAGGCTGTGGTGGCTAGGGTCCGCATGGGGCTTAGGGAAGAACACCGGTAGAAAAATGTCCTGTCCCATGTGAAACTGCGAGACCACTTTTGGAAGGAATTTGGGGTGTGGCCTCAGTTGCACCTTATCCTTATGGAAAACTGTATAAGGGGGATCTGAAGTGAGGGCCCTCAATTCCGATACCCTCCTGGCCGATGTGATGGCCACGAGAAACGCCACCTTCCACGAGAGGTGCATGAGGGAGCAAGCGGCTAGGGGTTCAAAGGGAGGCCCCATGAGCTTAGTCAGGACTAGGTTCAGACTCCACGCAGGGACCGGTGGGCGCGAGTAGGGAAACATCCTCTCCAGCCCCTTGAGGAATCGGGCTACTGTGGGGTTGGAGAACACTGACACTCCCAACTCCCCCAGATGGAATGCCGATATGGCAGCCAAATGCACTTTAATCGAGGCAGGGGCGAGCCCCCGATGCTTGAGGTGCAGTAAGTAGTCCAGGATCGATGGAACTGAGGCCTGCAGAGGCTGTATGTGCTGAGGCTCGCACCAGTGGGAGAACCTCTTCCATTTGGCCAGGTAGGTCGCTCTTGTGGAGGGCTTCCTACTACCAAGGAGAATTTGCTGTACCTGGTGAGAGCACCTGTGTTCCGCATCGTTCAGCCAGAGAGATACCACGCCGTGAGATGTAGCGACGATAGGTTCGGGTGGAGCAGGCGACCCCTGTCCTGTGTGACTAGGTCGCGATGGAGGGGGAGGGTAATCGGGTCGGCTATGGACAATTCCAGCAGGGTCGTGAACCAATGCTGTCGTGGCCACGCCGGGGCGATGAGGATGATTGTCGCCTTGTCCCTGCGGGTCTTGAGGAGGACCTTGTGGATGAGCGGGAATGGAGGGAAGGCATACCTCAGGCTCCCTCCCCACGGAATCGCGAAGGCATCTGCCAACGATCCCAGGCTGAGGTTCTGGAAAGAGCAAAACTGAGGGCATTGCCTGTTGTCCTTGGCGAAAAGATCCACCCGGGGAAAACCCCACCTCCGGAAGACTGAATGCAGGACGTCCTGCCTCAAAGCCCATTCGTGCATGTGGTATGATCGGCTGAGGCGGTCCGCTAACCTGTTTTGGATCCCTGGGAGATACGTTGTGATAAGATGGACCGCATGGGCTATACAGAAGTCGCATAGATGGAGTGCCTTGCAACAGAGGAGAGAGGACCGGGACCCGCCCTGCTTGTTTATATAGAACATGGCGGTAATGTTGTCCATCAGAACTGCCACGCTGTGACCTTCTATGGTGGTGTGGAAGGTCTGACAGGCGAGGCGAACCGCCCTCAGCTCCTTCAAATTGATGTGAAGCAACCTGTCTTCCCTGGACCACAACCCTTGGGTCCGCAGTTCCCCCAGGTGCGCCCCCCAACACAGGTCCGATGCATCTGTTACTAACGTCCGAGTGGGTTGTGGGGCAGTGAAGGGGATCCCCTCGCAAACCTGCTGTTGATCGAGCCACCAGCGGAGGGAGCTCAACACCCGAGCCGGGATCGTCACCACCAGATCCAAGGGGTCTCTGTTGGGGTGGTACGTTTGGGCAAACCACAACTGCAAAGGTCTGAGCCTTAGGCGGGCATGTCTGACTACGTGTGTGCAGGCTGCCATGTGTCCCAGGAGCTGCATGCAGCACCTTGCTGTCATCGTGGGAAATTTCTTACGGCCCCTTGAATTGCCAAGAACCGCGACTCTGGGAGACTTGCCCACGCAGTCACCGAGTCCAGGACTGCACCTATGAAGTCCAGTCTCTGTGTGGGAGTTAACGTGGACTTGGGCACATTGACCAGTAGGCCGAGCCTGCTGAACATCTGTAAGGCCAGTGTCACATGAGAGCGGACCTCGGCCTCCGACCTGCCCGCGAGGAGCCAGTTGTCCAAGTACGGGAACATGCGCATCCTTCTTTTCCGAAGGAAGGATGCTACCACGGACATGCATTTCGTGAACACTCGCGGTGCCGATGCTAGGCCGAAGGGCAGGACCGTAAATTGAAAATGGCGCTGGTTGATGGTGAAGCGCAGGAACCGCCGGTGGGCCGGGTTGATGGCGATGAGAAAATACGCATCTTTCATATCGAGGGCAGCGTACCAATCCCCCGGATCCATGGATGGGATAATAGTTCCAAGGGAGACCATACGGAAACGCGTTCTGACCAGAAACTTGTTTAGTCCGCGCAGGTCCAAAATGGGACGGAGGCCCCCTTTTGCCTTGGGAATCAGGAAGTACCTGGAGTAGAATCCTTTTTCCCCTTAGGTCTGGTGGGACCTCTTCCACTGCTCCCACTGTGAGGAGGGTCTGCACCTCCTGCATGAGAAGTTGCTCGTGAGAGGAGTCCCTGAAGAGGAACGGGGAAGGGGGATGGAAGGGAGGGGGCGAGGAAAACTGGAGGGTAAAGCCCGCCTTCACTGTGCGCAGGACCCAGCGGTCCGATGTTATGTGTGACATGCACGGTAGAAATGGGACAGGCGGTCCTTGAAACCTAGAGGTGGATCTGGAATGGGATGTGGTACGCTGTCCTCGAGCGTAACTTCAAAAGCCTGGTTTATTCCCTGGCTGTGGCTTGCCCTGGCCATGACCTTGGCCTTGCTTAGGTGTATTGTTATGTCTTCGCCCGTTATCCCTGCCACGATGGCGGTACGGTTCGTGCCGAGGGCGAGGGTGGTACTGCCTCTGTGGTGGTTGAGGCTTAAAGGGCTTGCGCTGTGTCACTGGGGTATGCATTCCTAACGACTTTAGGGTCTCTCGCGAGTCCTTGAGGCTATGTAGCCTGGCGTCCATTTGGTCTGAAAACAAGCCTGACCCTTCAAACGGAAGGTCCTGCAGGGTGGTCTGCACCTCTGGTGGAAGGCCTGAAGCCTGTAACCATGCCGAGCGCCTCATCACTACCCCTGACGCGATTGTCCTAGCCGCTGCGTCAGCTGAGTCGAGGGAGGCCTGCAACGAAGTTTTGGCCACTGCCATCCCCTCGTCCACTAGGGCCGTGAACTCTGGATGTGCGTCCGGAGGTAGGGATTCTTTGAGCTTGGAGACTGATGCCCAAGAATTAAAGTTGTGTCTATTTAGAATCGCCTGCTGATTAGCGATCCTCAGCTGGAGGCCCCCAGACGAGTAGACCTTCCTCCCGAATAAGTACAAGCGTTTCGCCTCCTTGCCCTTGGGCGCAGGGGCTTGCTGGCCATGACGCTCTCGTTCGTTGACCGCAGAGACTACCAGCGAACAAGGAGACGGGTGAAAAAAGAGGAAGTCGAACCCTCTAGATGGGGCGAAGTATTTTCTCTCCACGCCTCTTGCAGTTGGTGCACTGGAGGCCGGCGTTTGCCATACCGTCCTATAGTTAGACTGGACTGTCCGTATAATCGGGAGAGCAACTCTGGAGGGGCCCTCCAGGCTCAGGATGTCGACCATGGGGTCCTCCTGCTCTACAGACTCCTCTGCTGGCAAGCCCAGATTGAGGGCTACCCGGCGGAGCAGGTCCTGGTGCGCCCGATGATCAATCGGGGGAGGGCCAGACACTGTCGTGCCCGCCACTGCCTCGTCCGGCGAGGAGGAAGAGGTCGGGGCCTTTTGCCCATCCTCGCCTTCCTGCAACCCGTCATCGACTGGTTGTTCCTCTGGGGCCTGTCCCACGGCGTGGGACTGGGACGGTACCGTGCTCGGTGCCGAGTCCACTCCTTCCCGCTCCTGCGGTCTAGAGATCGTTGCCTCCTTGTGAGAGGGCGGGCGGCACCGCGGAGAGTGGGATCGGTACCCTGGTGGCCCAGATCTCGAGGCCCTAGATGGGGGGGCCTTGCTGGTGGTAGGCCCAGGGTGTCCAGAATGGCCATTGGCCTGGCTGGCCCCATTGGGGATGACCAGAGGCTTCATAGTCTCTACTGGCCTGTGTCCTATGGGCATACCCGCCGTACCGTCCCGAGTCAGTCTCCGACACCACGGACGGTGATCTTGAAGGCCACGGCAGTGCCGTGGAACGGTGCCGGTCCGGGTTTGGGGAGTAGTGTCTCCGCGACCAGGACCTGGAGTAGCGTCTCGCCGACCTGGACCTGGATCGGTACCGGTGACCACGGGACCGGGAACAACTACGGGTGGTCGGTCTCGGGGAACGTGTAGCCGACGCATCCCGGTGCCGACTCGAGTATGGATGCTGAGTCGGTGCTGACCGCTTATTGAGGCCCGACGGCTGTGGCGCTTTCTGCGCGGAGGGCAACTGGGAGTCCACCGAGGCGGAACTCGACCGGGACCAGTGCCGTGAACGGTGCCGAGATGGCGACCGTGATGGGCGCACCATCGCCGGCTTGCCTGTGGATGGCAGTCTCAGCGGAGCATCCTTAGTTTGTGGAGGGCCCTCAACGGACAATTCAATGAGGTCTTTTGCTGCCTCAGATGTGTCTGGAGTGGAGGGCTGTTCCAAGAGCTCCTCCAGCCCTTCTTCCTCACTCGACGTGCCTATCCCGGGGCTCGACGGGCCTTTCGGCGCCGAAGCCACTGCCGGGGCCTGTGCCGGGGCCATAATGGCCTTAGGCGCACTCGAGGTCTTCGCTGGCGCTGCCCTCTTATGCGGAGAGCGTCCTTGGGCCTTGGGTTGGCCCTTCGATTTTGCCGGCGAAGACGACCGGTGCCATAAATGCCCCCGTTGGGTCGGTGCCATGGGCTTCGGGTGACCCGCCGGTGCCGGTTCCCGAACCGATGCCGGGGCGCTCCGCACTGAGGCAGACGGTGCCATCGAAGTGGAGGGCTGTAACGCTGTCTCCATGAGCAGCTGCTTGAGGCGAAAGTCTCTTTCTTTCTTAGTTCTGGGCTTAAAGGCCTTACAGATCTTGCAGCGCTCTTTCTGGTGAGTTTTCCCCAGGCAGCGGAGACACGAGTCGTGGGGGTTGCTCAATGGCATAGGCTTATGGCACGTGGCACAAGCCTTGAAGCCTTGGGCGTGCGGCATGCCCCACCACCCAGGGCCGGTGCCGGGGTTGACCAAACACCCACAACAAGAACTTGAAGTACTTCCTAAAGAACTGTTAACTACTAAGCTTAACACTAACAACTAAAGAACTGTTAACTGTTGCAGATAACACTAATGACTATGCTAAGGGACCCTCTCAGACGAGAGACAGAGTTGTTCCAATGCCGCCACGGACAGTAAGAAGGAACTGAAGGGGTCGGGTCTGCAGGGATATATATACCCTAGAGCGGGGCGCCGCTCTGGCGGGAGGGGGGCCCCTGCCGATCCGACGGGAGCCGCTAAGGGAAAAAGTTTCCGACGTCCATGCATGCGGCGCGCGCACACCTAATGTGTAATGGACGTGAACAATCACTCGAAGAACGGAAGCTCCTATACCCCTCACACCAAATGGGAGCTGCCCAGGTAAGCGCTCCACACCCAAATCTCCTGCCCCAACCCTGAGCCCCCTTCCTCATTCTAGCTCCTGGCCAGACCCTACACCCCCAGCCTGTGCTCAGTGCACTCCCACCCTCAGCTCAGTGTGAAGAGAGAGGAAGGGAATGGGCTAAAAACAGAGAGAAGGTAGGTACCCACTCTATGTGGGCAGGGCCGGACCGCAGACTGGCAGCAGGCTGAGTGGGGCTGGTAGCCGGGATCCTGGCTGGCAGGAGCTGGCGGACGGAACCCCAGATCTGCAGCGGGCTGAGCGGCAGTGGGCTCAGCCACTCAGACCACTGCCGGTCTGGGGTTCTGGCTGCTGGCCCCTTGCCAGCCAGGGTCCCGGCCGCAGGCCTCACTCAGCCCGCTGCCAGCCTAGGAGAACGGAACCCCAGGTCGGCTGTGGGCTGAGCAGGCCGGCAGCTTAAGATCAGCATTTTAATTTAATTTTAAATGAAGCTTCTTAAACATTTTGAAAACCTTGTTTACTTTACATACGACAGTAGTTTAGTTATATAATATATAAACTTCTAGAGAGAGATCTTCTAAAAAATGTTAAAATGTATTACTGGCACGCGAAACCTTAAATTAAAGTGAATAAATGAAGACTCAGCACACCACTTCTGAAAGGTAGCCGCCCGCTGCCCTAGAGAAAGGAATCCTCAGGTAATCCGTGCAAGCAGTTTACTATAGCTGAAGGGTGTGGAAATAATTTAATCAAGGAAGTTTCAGTTCCTAACAGCCAGAAATTTTCTGTTGTGAATGGATCCACTGACTTTCCTTTTGAAAGATCCAGTGTGGATAGCTTTGAGAAGGTCTCAGATGGAGTGAAAGCTGTTAAGAAAGTCGAACAATCTTGTAACCAAGTGGCTGTGTTTGGCCAGCTTGTTGGGGACACAAAGTTGTTGAGAGAGGAATGTCTCCATGCTGATTCTGTAAGTGAACAGTCTGTCTCAGGTTAAGAGGGAGGCCTGGGTAGCTGAGTTTGCAGAGCAGAACAGCTGTGTAGTTAATCTTTTGGGAATGCAGGGGATGGCAGGTATACTCTCATCTCTAGACACTTTGAATATGACTTGTAGTCTCACAGTGAATTTAACATCTGATTCCATTTGGAAGCAGAGGTTGTTAAGGGAAGGACAACAGAACTTTAAGTCTAGCTTGTTAGTGAAAATGGATGGTATCTCTTTAAGACAGAGTCCAGCCTTGGAATTGGTAGCAGTTAAGGATCTGAAAACTGTGAACTGGCTCCTGTCTCTCGATGCAAATCACCTGGCTGGCAGGGAGAAGAAAGACTTGCTAATAGTCTTGCGTCTGATGAAGTGGGCATTCCCCCACGAAAGCTTATGCTCCAATACTTCTGTTAGTCTTAAAGGTGCCACAGGACCCTCTGTTGCTTTTTGCTAATAGCTGTTAGCAGGGAGAGCACACTCAATCAGCCAGTGAATTCTCTTAAGCAAGACAAATCAGGGTTTGATCCTTCAGGACAAGGAGGAAAGAGAGAACTGACTTTTGGAAAGGGAAGCCACAGGTTAACCCTAAAATGCCCAAACTCCAATGGCATTGAGCCAAAGGTGTGGCATGACACACATGATTGTAAATGGACACTTCAATGAATGTTGTTATTGCTAATGGTAATTTTTGTAACTAATGTGTTGCTATTACCAAGAATAGTAATAATTGTAAAAATGTACAATGTGCCTAAGATTTTGGAAAATCCGTTGAACATGTTAAGAGTAATGCATAAAAACATACTTTATGTTAAAAGGCCTTGTTATACTGACGTTTCTCAGTTAATGCCTGTTAACTGTATTGGAACTTTTCACAGGGGAAAAGATGCTCCAGACCTAATGTGCTGTATAAAAAGGGAAACTGAGGCACACAACCATATTGCTTTCATGGCTACATGCCAAAATTCCTGTATTATGGACAACATTAATATCTACATTTCTCTTGATGTTAATTGTTAATGTTAACATTTGCCAGAGCTTGTATGGATAAAGTGGCTATGTTCTTTAGCATTTGGCAAAATCACACAAGACATACAGGAACCATGCTGCAAGAGCAGATCCAATCCACTATTGTTCTAACCAAGTTTTACCTTGAGTTTCTAAAGAGATTCAATCATGTTGCTGAAGGTGATTTTGATAAACTGTTTTTGTTATACACTAGTATGGCTTCTAACCCCATACTAGCTATAGTAAGACAGAACCAAGGATGGGGAACTCTTGGGATGCAGACAGTGATGTTTGTGTCATCCCTTCCCGCATCAATTTTGCGTTGGGGGTGTAATGTTGACGTAATCTGGGACCATATAGATCATTGTTGCAACCAAGGTCCTTTAGTGGCACTAAATCTTGTATAAAGGGAGTCAAATAAGGTGTCTAAGACAAGGTTATGGTTTCCTGGTTATGATTATGCTATCTGTATATGTGTATCGTTTCTGTAGTTGAAATTATGAATATTGGCTCTATACTGTTTGTATTTCAAACTTATGCTATGCTTAATTGTTCCAATGGTTAATTATTCTCACTGTTAAAAAATGTACACCTTATTTTCACTTTGAATATGTCTAGCTTCAACTTCCAGCCATTGGATTGTGTTATACCTTTCTCTGCTAGGTTGAACAGTGTATTAATAAATATTCTCCCCCCCCCAGCAGTTACATATAGAATTAAATAGCCACAGGCTCTACTGGAGTGAAGTTGATCAATCACTTGTCTGATACATAAGGTACAGCATTATAAATAAATCTAGAAAACATTTGCAAGTTTTGCAGTGCCCAAAAATTGTGTAACTGTACGAAACAAGTAGTAATCTATATCCAGGTGCTACAGAGCAATTTAACTACTTCACTGGGATGCTTTTCATCCAAACTTTGGCAAAGGGGCAATTGCCCAAGAAAATTTGCTGTATTGTTCTCAGGGAGTCATTCAAGCGTTTAGACACTTCCTCTCTGCCTTAGTTGAGGCTGTTAATTGGCTTTGTTGTCTACAAAGGTGAAGGTTGTTACCTGTTTTATTAATGCTGACAGCACTGTCTACATGACAGGTTAAACAGCCAATTCTAATAATCATCAGTCTCCATATAAGTGATGACCAGGAGAAATTTGTAACATGGCATTTTGTTGCTTGTAATAGTTAAATTGATAAAAGCTACAGGTTACCTTCCAGCTTCTTAACTTTAATTCGGCAGATTTTACTATTCTGAAAAGCACACTATGTAACAAATAAACAAAGAAGCTTTTGTGATCTCAGTGGAATATTATTCCGTGAGCTCAAGAAAACAGTCACACTGTGACAAAAAAAGAAAGATAATTGGCCTGTATTTGGCTAGAGGCCCAAGCCTGGAGAAAAATCATATCTGTATTTTTAATTCCTGCTCGCTTGTCATGGGATTGTGCAGAAAAGGCCATAAATCAGGAAAGCAGTAATTGCTTATGGGAAATGCTCCTGTATTGTGTTGAAATAACTTTTTTGGGAGTTTGGTGGGGGTCCTTACTCTCCATACCTCCGGGATTCAGCAGCGCATGTGAATTTCTTTTATACATTTTACAAATCTAAAATTTTGATTGTGTTAGCACATGACCAGTGCAGTTAATGGGGAAACTTCAGCTCTTTTAGAATAGTTTTGAACTTTGGAAGAATTTCTACCACCAATAGTTACAGGAAAGGGGTAAGATGCTGGAACTTTAAGCTGCAGTAAAATGTGAAATCCTGAACCAACCCATCTTCATTAAAAATTAAAAATTGTCAATTGTTATAATTCAGGAACTTTCTGCAAAAATATAAAGTAAGTAGTTCCTGCAGAAAACAAACAATTATGTGCTAACACAAGCTAAAATGATCTTGGAGCCAGTAGGTCACACTCTCAGCTGGTGTAAATCAGTGTAGCCTTAACCTGTTAAACTACACTTCTGTAATGCAATTCATATTGTTACAGTGCTGAGTGTTACTTTTCTGTTCGCTATAGGTGAGGGAAACTCAGTTGCCTTCGACTTTGGGGAGAAATCCTTCCTCTAAGAAACAATTATTTTCTTATTCATCTTTGACTATAATATGACTTGCATCTTTTTGGAGACCTACAATTATGTAAAATAAAGTACAAAATACAGCAAGTAAGGGATTCCCTCAACTGTATAGAACATTTCAGGTCTGACTATAAATTACCTCTTTCCAAAAATAGACATTATAAAATAGGTTGCGTTCACAATTTTTTTTCATGGCAATTGAAACCAAAGTACCAGCATTTGACCCAAATGATTAATATCTATATGGGACTAGGAAGGTTATCCTAAGTGTCTGAGATTTGTATTTGTCCTCCTTTGGTCATGTCTACACAGCAGTTGAACACCCATAGCTGTCCTGGGTCAGCTGACTGGCTCACAGGGTTGGGCTGTAAAATTGTGGTGTAGATGTTCAGGCTGAAGAGGGAGCCCAAGCTCTGAGACCCAGTGAGGAGGGAGGACCCCAGAGTCCAGGCTCCAGCCTGAGCCTGAATGTTTACACTGCAATTTTACAGCCCACAGCTAAAACCCATAAGCCTGAGTCAACTGACGCAGGCCAGCTGCAGGTGGTTAATTGCTATGTAGACATGCTATGTAGCTAAGGAGCTACAATAATTTTTAATTTAAGTTTGAGTGTAGTGTCCTGAATCACAAATAAAAATGTGTGTTGGCACTAGAAGCTTGATAATGGGTATAACATATCTTAAGACTTCATAGAACTTTATTTCTGAAACATCTGCACAATGCAAAAGGGTCTGGAATACCATTAAATCCATTTAAGAATATGCAGAGATTTATGAGAGATCATGAACATGACTGAGTCAAGACAATGTACTCATATCATGGCAGTGCATAAAATCTTTATTTAGAACAATAAAGTATATGTATATAATGTAATTCCATTTTCAAACCAGTATAAAAAAGGATCAGGGCCTACATCTATTTTTAAGAGGACATATATATACATACACATCATTTTATAAACTTTGTTGCTTAACCTTTCAGTCAGAATGTAACTATACAAGTTTTTGTCATTTACATCAAAATTTACAAACTCTCTCACATGATGCAACCACCAATGTTTGTGCCTTTGTCTCTAAAGTGTCTGAAATCTCCACATCCCTTCCATTTGCTAATATAATAGCAACATGCCACTCTTACTGTACATTTATTTTTAATACATAGTTGAATCAACTTCTATCTGGACAAAAATTTTTGGATAATTCTTAAATGCAAATCTCATTAAAAACAGCTATAGTAGTACACTGTTAACTTTTCAATAAACAGTTGTATTGTGTGTGCTGAGCAGTTTCACCATATTACAAAGGGACAGCAACAGAAAATACACAGCTTGTGAAGATCAGAGTCGAGAAAATGTGCAAGTTTAAGATTTTATACATGCCCCATGATACAGCACATTGGTTTTTAAAAGCATTCTTATAAGATGACTTCATGACTAAATAAGTACCATTAGTTTATTCAAGTAAAACACACTTCTAAAAGAGCACATTGAATTTTGCAGTATACCATTAGCTGCTTTTTATTCTCACAAAGCTGCTATTAATAGCATGCAAAGTTCAGCTACTCCCAAGGAAACTTCCAAATGTTTCTTCCTTACAAAATCCACTGAGATCTGAGAACAATTTAGATTGACCTTAATATAACAAAACACTCCATTTTAACAAATGGACACTCATTTTTTCTAACCACAACAATGCATGGTCTGATCCTTCCCAAAAATAAAGGATTTGAAAATTGATTTGTATTCGGGAATGCACAACTACTTACAAGATAGGAAAAAGTAATTAAGGGCTTCATTCTGCCACCATTACTCCCATTGAGTAGTAACTTACTCCCCCGTGATATCAACTGCTTTTTGTAAATTGGCAGACACTATGGAGTAAATTCTACACAACAGGTAGAAGAATCAGGCCCTTTATAAAAATTTACATATATCGTATTAGATTTCCAAATGCCAAACAATCTACCATTTTTAGAAATATTTAAATATATTCATGTTTGTGACACTCCTGTAAGAAGGCCCAAATACTCAGTTTAAACCTGTTAAATCGGATAAAAATGAAGGAAAAGCCATAAGCCGTCAAATGGATTATCCAGCTCACACACTTTGTGCTAATGGACATTATTTACATTCCAAATGAGAACAATTATGATTGTGTAAATTTTGTGTTGTCAGAAGGATTGTACATGGGAGTTGTTTCAGTGAGATAGATGAATGTCATTCAGCCTTAAATTTAACTTGTTCAAAGATGAATGTCTGTGGCATTGTTATAAACCCCTACGCTTTGAGATTGTTACTGTTTAGTAGCATTGCATTTGGGGGCAAATTTTATATCAATTTATAAATGCATTATTCATTGTTATCAAGGGTAAAATATGCACTAAACAAACAAAACAACAACCCCGTAATTTGAACATGAAAGCCTAATTTGAGACACATCAAGATTAATTACTGCAAATGCTTAGTGTTTTATTACTGTTAATTTTCTCAAATATTCAGTTTGGCAAAATAGCACCTTTATAAACAATTAAGGTAGTTTAATAATATCGGGTTTTGTTCAATTACAGAATCTAAGAAAACGGCTAAAAATTCCAAATGCATTCATTTTTCTTGAGAATATACTGTAGATTGCAGCAAATGGGAAATGTTTTTTGTCTAACATTTTTGCCAAGTGTTCAGTGATAGTTGTTGCCATTTATTATGGGCACATTTCCTCTTTGTCAGAACATATATTCAAGCAATCTCAACACAACCAGTAAGGTGCAAGTAGAGCCCTGCATGGGGTTATTTTTTTTAATCCTGCTTCTGCAATACCCACTCTCCCCTGCAAAAACCTTAGATTCTGCAAATCCTGTGTGAGAGAGAGATCCCCCCCCATCCTATTAAAAACAAAAACAAAAAAACAGTCGGTTAACACACACACACACGCCAGATAAAATTTTTACCACTAAAAGAATAAACAAATCTTGCTTAAACCATGTAAAAATACTTTTAACTCCTGTTATAATAGACCTCAAATCTTTCTATCCCTTATTTAAATTTAAGCATTAAAACCTTTATTTAAAATAAAAAGAAACTTGCTTTACATTGCTGAAATTCTATTTATGACAAACTGATGAGAGATTTAGTGTTTTCCCGCAAATTACCAGGTTGTTTGTTTTTTTTTTTTGCCCACCCAATCCTGCCAGCAACAAAGTACATTTTACCCACTCCCACTATTATGGCAGCAGGATCCTAGTCCTACTGCAGGGCTCTAGGTGCAAGTTCGCAAACAAACATTAGGTCATGCTGAGATTCTAAAAGTGGAACTTTTAAAGTAGGCTTGAAATACTAGTGTAAGAAATACAGACACATACATTATTGTGTCAGATGGAGCTACTATAGATGGAGAATTCTACTGCTTGGTTTTCTGTAGTGCTAAAAGTTGCTAAGGGTCTGATTTTTAGAGGTGCTGAGCTTCTCCCATTTATTTCAATTGAAGTGGTGGGTGCTCCAGCACCTTATGAAAGTCAAGACATTAGGGTCCAATTCTGACTTACACAAAAGCCTCTTGACCTGCTGTAGGGACAGATCCTCAATTAATGTAGATTATCATAGCTCCATTGACTTTAATGGAGCTATGACAGTTTATACCAGCTGAGTATCACTGCTAGAACATTGAAAACTAGACCCTACAGGGCAAATTTTGACCCCATTGAAATCAACAGGAGTTTGCCATTGACTTGCCAAGTTTCCACCCAAATTGTCTATACATATCTGTAATCTCCATCATTGATCATAATACTTTTTGTACATTGTGGCACTCAGCTGTCTTACTAATTAACAGACCCTATGTATAGTAAATTCCTTTGACATATAGTTCATAGCAGATTAAGGAAATAACTAAAGCATCCATGACAGTTCTTCTAAAAGTATCTCTAAAATATAGTCAGCTTTATGAAGTCATTAAAACAAAATATTTTAGACATATTTTAATTAACTGTTACTGGGTTAATGGTCAGCTGTTAGGCAGTTTGTCATTTGGGGTGAGACATTCCTTCTTTCTGCAGCAGACAACATTAAAATAGATAAATAAGTAGTATCCATTTTCTGGAAAGAGACTGTACAAATGGGATGCATAAAAAGCACGTTGCAAGTTTCAGCATAGTATTTTTAGTGCCTCCTTAAAAATGCATGTCTGACAAAGTCTTAATTTATTATCAGTCTTGTTTCTGTAGTTCATGTATTTAATAATAGCAGTAGACACTGAGGACAACTGGAAATAAAGCTTTCATACCTTGACTAGAATTCATCTTAAAAAAAAAAAAAAAGAGGAGGATGCCGGATTAAAAAATAAAACCGTATTAGTCATTTAAAACACAATGCAAATAGCTTTTACTGTATGTCCGCAGTAATTAATAAATTCATTATCAGTATCTTCCACATTTCCTACATCTTATATAAGCTAAGGAATCAGTGGCATGCATCATCAATATTTAGAAAAGGTTTCATGAGTGTACTGTTATTCCAGATGTTGAATGCAATTCAAACTTTGTTTTCCCTCCCCATTCTATGGCTGGGATTTTAATTGGAGTCTTCACACATACAACAGTTTCTCCTAATGCTGTCAAAGCTCCATCCTGCTACTGTCCCTTCCGCTTTACTTCTTTTTGATCCATTCTTTGCTTCTTCTAAATGGAGACCACCAGCCAAGCCAAGTTCTATGGAGGATTTTTGAGGTGGACGTACATCCACCTGGCACAAGATAGAGACCACATCTCATTTTACATATGACCTTTGCTAGATATGAAACCAGTTCCTTAGAAGTAAAAGGCTAGCACACTGGTCCGGTGCACCACCTGTCTTGCAAGTTTTACACAACAATACTGCAGAGTATGTTTCTGTATCCATTTCTGCATTTTTTTTTTTTTTTTTTTAATTCAGAGAACTCCATTTGTAGGCATCAGGGTAAGCAAGAGGACACAGGATGTAAATTAAGAATACAAACTTCCTTATGACTTTCAAAGATTACATGTTTCTGGAGGCATTTGAAAGATGGGTTTTTTTTTTTGTTCAGGCCACGTACTTCCTTTGCCAGAATCAGCTGTAAGGACTGTACAGTTAAATGACTCCCAATTCCACACAAGGTAGGTATTTGAATAAAATACAGTTCTGCTCAGAGCACACTCTTCTTGATGCTGTTCAATTCAGTGCTGGTTTCACAGTAACAAACACGCCCTTCGTTCTCATGTCTTTGAATCAGTATGGATCCTGGGGAGCAATCAATGCAGACTCAGTCTGTCACTCCAGAAGGAATATGAATATGCTTAAAGTTGCTTCATTTATGAAGCAAACATGGAACTGTTGGCTGCCTGCGGGGAAAAAAAGGAAATTGTATTTTTGCTGGTTTCTCACACTCATTACTCAGTAGCAGAAGCCTAGCAGAGAAATAATACTTTCTTTATAGAAATAACTAATGAAATAAATAACTTACATGTACATTCTTTCATCCCAAAGCACATTGCCAAACATTTTTAAAGGGGCCCAATTGCAGTTTCACGTACAATTCCTCTAGCTTCCCAATCCTGGGCACAGAATACATTTAGACTCTGTTCCTGCATACACACACACACACACACACACACACACACACACACACACACACACACACACACGCGTAGTCCTGTTGAATTTAATGGGACTGCTCATATGTGTATTTGCAGGATTGTTGAACAATTGCAGTACAGAGAAGCCTTAACAAAAGAGTTTTTAAAACGACAACAAAGTTAAGATGATACCCAGAAAAGCGAGCTGGTCTACTAGAGTAAATTCATTGGTTATGAAAAGCATGTAGTCAAAGCAAAATATTTTGGCATTTTCTTTTGTTTGAAAATAAAATCCATGTGCTTTTTTTCTCCCACACAACTAGGTGGCCAAGTTAATACCAATATGATACTAATGCATCATGAATGAAGGTCCCGGATAAATATAGAGTTTGACAATGATGCAGAACAGTCCAATAGCATAGCAGTATAGAGTTTCATATCTGGAATCACATCAGTATATTCTGTAAATATTCTTCCCCTGTGGAAAGTTTTCCATACTTTCTGTTATCTCCCCCATTCATCTCTTGCATTCAGGATAATATCTTTATATTATAAACTATTCTGAGACAGCCTGTCTCTCCATGATAAGCACTGCAGCTGAAGAGGGCCTTGGGCAGTGGGAGTTGGGAATTCTCAATGAAGGGCCTCTGACTCTTCAATTGGCTGTCACACCAAAGGAGGAAGCAAGACTTGTCTAGAGCGACCAGACAGCAAGTGTGAAAAATTGGGACAGGGGGTGGGGGGTAATAGGTGCCTGTATAAGATAAAGTCCCAAATATTGGGACTGTCCTTATAACATCGGGACATCTGGTCACCCTAGAGCTGTTCCTCATTTTGGGATCTTTGTCTCCCACTGTGATATTGAGAGGTCTGGCTGCAAGACAAATGACTATGTTCAGAACACAGGATAATTATATGTGCAATAAGACGGTCTTACAAGTAGGCTAAGCTGACTAATACAAAGTTAGCTATAGATGTGGCTTCACAGAATAGACACCGTAAATTACAGCTGACAAAAGTTATGAAGTTTGGTAGGAATCTGTCATACTGTTTAAGGACTTACCAGTACATGAAACAGTAACAGTGTTGGAAAAAAGCAACAGCTACACTTGTAAGAGCTCTTTTTCTTTTTGCTGCAACATACTGGAAGACATAAAATAAATTTAGTTCCATTGTGCTAAAATATCCAAGGAATGGTGGCAATTAAAGGCCGCATTTGCTAATTAAAATAATTACATTAACAAGCATCACCGCAATGTTTGCGGTCAAAGTGTTTGAGCATTGTAATAAACATCTGTAATAAACTAATAATTACTGCTTAATCACAGTAGATGCTCAAAACTTTCTTGTGATGGGTGGTAGGAGAAAATATTGTACATGTTTAAAAAGACTTGATGGGGGAAAATAATCAATTTTAATTTCTTAGAGGTCATCTCTTGCATTGAACTGTCTTTTTTTTTTTTTTTTTTTTCCCCCTGAGCCAAGGTTTCATTCTACCTGTGGTGTCAAGGGGACAGCTTTATTAGTCACTGTACTAAAGTGGGATGAGTTATTTGTAGCGAATGATATCTATATTAATGTAAGCCTTAATATGTCAACTAGTCTTCCAGGAATAGGCTGATGTTTATGAATTTGTTTGTTTGAGTACTCTGAAAATTTCAGCCTAAGGTGACCAATCACAGTTTGTGAACCCAAAGTTATGTGGAATTGTTTCTTCCTTTTTAAAAAAAATTTTTGTCCAATCAGTGAGAAGAGGGAAAAGATTTCAAGATGAACACACCTACCTGAATATTCACATGAACAGGAGTGGTGCCAGGGTTTTTGCCGCCCTAGGCGGCAGCGCTCCTCCTCTGAGCATTCAGCAGCGGGGTCCTTCCGCTCCACGTCTTCGGGGCACTTCGGCAGCGGGTCCCGGAGCGAGTGAAGGACCCACCGCTGAAGACCCAGAGCGGAAGGACCCCCCCCCCCCGCCGTTGAAATTCTGCCGAGGGCACCAAAATGCCACCCCCCCCAAATCCTGCCACCCTAGGCAACCTCCTAGGGTCGCCTAGTGGAAGCGCCAGCCCTGCACATGAATATTACATTTGAAGTTGGTTCATGTGAATTTTTGCAATATTAGTTCAGTGCTTCACAGCACAGTGAATGGCAAAATCTGTTTCCAATTGCTGGTCCCCACATAGATCCAATCACATTTTGGGATTGGCTTGATACCACCCGGCTGCTCCCCTTCCTATATGGCAATCTTTCAGCACTGTTTTACCTTGTAGGTCTGATCATTTCCCCCCTCATTAGCAAATTCCACCTCCCTTGTGGAGTAAGCACAGAAGGAAGAAATAAAATCACCTGCTGGTATCTACCAACCTCCCCTTACAGCTGTTGCTGCTACCAAAATTCCCCAGGGGAAGAGAGGCCACCACAATCTGCCTTCCCTTTCCCCATACTAGGAAACACTGGAACATCTGGCTCCTTCACTCCAGCAGCAGGAGGGCAGGAAGTTGTGAGGAGTGCACCAGGGCCTCCTACGGTAACAAAGGATAGGGGAAGACTGACAGTGGCATCTCTCCTCCACAGGGAAAGCTGACATGCAGACAACCAACTTCTACTACATAGAGGGAAAATTACTGATGGAAGAAGGGGAAGTTAGTCTGAAGAGATGAGCCTTTTCTGTCTCAGTACTGAAAACTAGAGGTGAAGATGAAGGATAATCATATATGATGAAGGGATGTGATCCCAGGTGGTATCCCTTCAGCTTACAAGGCTTTCATTTTTAATCTGATGCAGAAGGAATATTAAATCCATTTTACTCTGCAAAAGATCTCCTTTGAAGGGAAGTTGCTGCCACAGGAAGCAGATTTTGCCATTTGAGAGTTCTGTAGCTGAACTTCCTCCCTTGACGTTACAAGTATGGAACTTCTCTCTGGCTTCTGAGTGATTAACTTTGCAACAATAATGTTCTCCTAATGGAGTTTTTTTTGTATACAGAAAAAATAATAATTACATTTAGTGTAGGAGCACACTTTAAGGAACATACTCTGGGCACAAATTCTATCCAATACATTTTTATGACAAGATGTTTCCAAGTGCATCTTTCAGACAGCAAGAGAAAGCATTAAGAAATGGAAAAATGATACTTGATTTTTCGAAGATGAGATGTATGTAAAGACTTCAGTGAAGCAAAATACCTTATCTCATTATCCTCTTGACAGTTATTACACTGTGTTGTTTCATCACTTTCTGGTCTGGGTGTGCGATGTGTTTTCTAAGAGGAAAGTGCATCAGATATAATTACTGTATAGTGACACTTTAAAAAACAAATGATGATTATTCATTTAAGTGTCCCTTTCTATTTTCAGTATCAATATGTTCTTGTACAAGATAAACCAAATCCCGCTTTCAGATGCACACATGCATCCCACTGAAGTCAAGCAGAGTTATGCATGCAAGTGTGATAGCAGAATTTAACAATGTATTTTATATGCAATGAAGTGTTATGTTTTTAACCAAGCACAATACCAGGTTAATATCTCCTAATTGTTAGAGTGTGAGAACCTGTCCTAAAAAAACAACTGGGACTGCTTGTGTGAGCAAGATTACTCCTCTAAAGCTGTGCAGGATTGGAACCCATAGAAGCTTAAGTCTGATCTATTGTTAAATGTTTTGCTGGGACAGCTATGTCATTAGGAATGTGATAAAAATCACCCCCTAACTGATGTAGCCATGTTGGCAAAAATCCCCAGTGTTGACACAGTGATGCTGACAAAAGAACATTTTTGCCAGGAAACTTTACATCATTTGGGGACTGTTTATAATCTATACTGGTAAAATAATTTTGTGCCTCTGCTAGGAGGGTTTGCTGGTATAGCTTTTTGACCAACTTGAATAACCTGGCACCAGTTATAGCACCTGCTCTACTTTCAGCTGTAGATGCCTTGCTGGTGTCATCCTCCTTTGGTGCAAATATGACGGGCTCGTGCCAAAGCCCCCTAGGGGACATGCATCCTCTGATGTCGGCAGGCATGTCTGCAGTACACCGTGATAGTGTATTCAATTGTAGCAGGGATCTCCACTAATCCATCAAAATTGCAATCTGGAATGTTGCAACTCTTCACAGGTGTTGTCATCAGGTCATCTCGATTACTTATTGTACATCTTAAACATCGGCATGGTCACCTCGCTGTCATAGTAGTCTGTGCACCGACAGAGGAATCTGTTGATTCAAAGATCATTTCTACGATCAGTTGGAATCTCTAGTACGCACCGTCTCTCCACATAATAATCTCATGATCCTGGGAAACCTAAATGCAATTATTGGCTCCCTGCGAATTGGGCTTGAATGGGTCATTGGTCATTATAGTTCAGGTACAACCAATGATAACTCTTGCCACTTGCTCACATTCTGTGCCTCTTAAAACCTTTCCATTCTTGGGTCATGGTTCAAGTGATGGTGCATATACCAGATGTCATGGATCTCTCACTATGGCATCTCTCAGAAGTAGTTGGACCACATCATCCCACATGTGACAGGTGTCTCGTCACCTCCTGTAGAGTATATTGTAGTGCGGAATATGCCATGAACACAGACCACCACCTAGTGGTTGCCCGCATGGCATTGACGCTTCGACGAGCAGGTAAGCCCTCTGCGATGATGAAGAAATTTGACATCGACGCACTTCTCCGCGAGCCAGTTTAGCCAACAGGTTTTGTAGCAACGTCAGCAATAGATTCTCTTCTTTAGCCGACCTTCCAGATGACATTGAGGTTGCTCTCTGCTCACCTCCATACTCCACCCATTTGCTGAGCCAACGATTGGCTATAAGTAGGATGACCGTATTGCCCTATGCTGAATATAGGACACCTGGTAAAATTACTCGAGTTCAACGGCAATCAATCAGAACTATGTCTGGTGTGGAGAAGTGGAACCTTGCCAACTGCCTGGAAGGATGGTATTGTGATCTCCCTTTTGTAAGGGCAAGGGACTGCAGAGTGAATGTAAGAGCTACAGACTGATCACCTTGTTGTCCATGCCAAGGAAGATGTTTGCACATGTTCTGCTGGTGCATTTGGAGCCCCTGATACAGCAGAAGCATTGCCCCCAACAGTCAGGCTTTACAAGGAACAGGTCCACATTAGACACTATTTTGGCCCTTTGCTTGTTGTCGGAGCTACACCATGAGTTCAAGAAGCCCCCACACATTGCGCATATTAATCTTAAGGCTGCGTTTGATTCAGCTGACCAGTCACACTATGGAAGGCCTTACAGGGCATACATGTTCCTACCACTCTGCTGGACTTGATTAGACAGCTGCATAATGGAACCACTGTCCATGTACATCTGGTGTCAGACAGGGCTGTGTCTTGACCCCTGCACTCTTTTTTTTTTTGGTCAGGCAATGGATTTTATAATGCAACATTCAGTCAGGTCAGTAGGCAATAAGCTTGGTGATGTCTCACTCTCAGACCTTGACTATGCTGATAACGTTGTTCATCTAGGACAGAGCCCCAACAGGTTTCGCGAGGTACTCCAGCAAATGGAGAAGAGTTAGCTAAGGTTGGCCTCCATGTTTCATGGTCAAAGACAAAGCTGCAAAATCTAGGACCAGCTCCACCTGTGACTCCAATCTCTTTGAATAATGAAACTGTCGAAGCAATCTCCAGCTTCTGCTATTTGGGTTCTATACTCACCAATTCCTCCAACTCTCACACAGAGGTTCTCCATTAGATTGGTATTGCAGCGCCTGCCATGGGTTGTTTACTACAAATATGGAATCAAGATCATCTCAGCATGACCACCAAATTCAGGATCTGTTCAAGCTGTATCCTCTCCGTACTGTTGTACGGCTGCGAAACATGGACAGTATGCTACTCAGACTGGACAAAGCTGGAGGCTTTCCACACAAAATGCCAATGTTGTATATTGGGCATAAAGTGGAATGACTTCATTTGTAATGCAGATATTTTTGCTTGCTGTGGTCTACAGACTACTGGAACCACTGTTCACAGACTCTCTTATGCTTTTCAGACATATCTCAAGAATGCCATAAGATGTTCCAACGAACGCTGTTCTCAGAGTGGCTTGTAACATCCGGGATAAAATTCCACCAATGAGGGGTGAAGACGGCCCAGAGGCAGCCCCCCTATTACATGGGTTCATCAAGTCTGTTCCGATGTTGGACTCTTGGGCCATGAAGCCCTTGCAGCCGCACAGGAACCGACCAAAAAGGGCTAACAATTGCTACTGCTGACTATTCAGCTAAGCGTTGAAGAAGAGTAAATCCTTTCTAGTGCAGACAAGGCCTCAATAAGTGGAAAAGCACTGCCGCATCAAGACATAAATTGGGAGAACTGGGAAGTTGTGGGATTTCTAGTTCCTACATTTCAGGCCTAGAGTTATTTTGTTAGCACACCAACAGGCATGATTTTTTTTAAATTTGGGAGAAAGGGCAGGAATGAATTAGGAATTAAAAACAGATTCACTGATTATATACATTTGAGAGTTACATAATTCAATGAGGTTCAAATTATATGCCTCTAGTTTTTAAAATCAAGATACTTGTTTGCTTAGGGATAAAATGTAACTGGTCTCTCCCTAACCAGGTAAGTTTGATATTTCTCACCTTCCAGCAGATGGCTCCCAAAGTAAAGCCAATAAGAAGAGAAAACAATGACGGCAGTGCTATGCTTATCACTTTCAGGCTGGGGCTGCTAATGAAGTCGAGTGCCTCTTCTGTAATTAAAAGCATGGTTAGTGATGACAGATTTTCTGGAAAATTATTTTCAGGGTACCATTGTTAATAATAGCTAATTTATGCACATAATATGACAGCTCTCAGCATCCCAGGTAACAGATAAATACTGCGAGATATACCTTCAAAGTGTTTTTTTTTTGGGGGGGGGGGTTGTTTGTGTTTTTTGTTGGCGGTGATATTCATGCCAAAAGCTTACAGGAATTTTTTTGTTGCTATTGCACAAGTCCTATCCTTCATGCACATAAGCAATTTCCACTGATCTCAGCAGGAGTTATGTGTAGGCGGAGGCCAGAATTTGGACCGTTGGTTAATTAGTTAAGGCAGGATATGAAAAGTCCGGTGGGAGTAGCCTACGGTTCCACCTTCTAAACTGCAAATTGAGCTACAGGACAATCCTTCGCCTTTTACTTAGTATCAGGAGCTGCAGCTCAAATGGTGCATTATCAGGGTACATGAAAACCTTACGTTGAGTATTGGAAAAGAAATGCAGTGGTTAGATAACTATAATATGCAGTTTATAAAATATAGGACCTGCGTTTAATCATGATTCTGATCAAGTCTGAACTCTACTAGAATCCTGCAGGTGTGTAAACACTAAAGGGAAATTTTAGTCAAGCAGAACAGATACCGGATTATTACATTACGGAAAGAGTAGATATTGTATGGAGAAAGAAAGACAGCTAGATGCAGCAGACATAGTTGTGTGGAATAGAGGGGAACACTGAACACAGAACCAACTGGTTAATCTGCTGTCACTGGCTGTTTTCCCTCCACAGCATTTGCAGTTTCTGCTAGCTTAAGTCTTCCAGTAAGTCTCTACTCCCTATGCACCTCTTTTATCAAGCCCTCCCACAATTCACAGAGTTAATGTAAGAATCTGGATTTGGGAGGGGTTTGCTGATGTGCATTTCAGAGATTTAGGGCCATGCCTCAACCAATAACTTAACCCCATATCTAGGACTAGACCTCTTGAATAAACATGAAAATAATTCATATTGCTGAATACACGCTGAATACACACAGATCTTATTTTTAGAATTTTACTCAGGAAGAATGAAGAATTGCTTCTGCCCAGGTAAAGAAATCCTTATTTTGTTCGTTAGCCATATCTCCTTCTTGGACACTTTATGGTTATACATACTCCAGTTGTACAACATAAACTACCCAAAGCTATGGGTGTTCCCATTTTAAAAACCTTACTCTGTATACTCCAGGAAAAAAGAATAATAATAATAAAGGAAGGTATGTATGTTGTTGCAGATCTCAGGGAGCAGAAAAGTCATTTGATAACATGTTACCTAAGGTATCATATATAACCTACCGCAAATTCTCCACCTACTTTACGATGCCAATCTCAGCGTGCAATGGCAAGTGTGTAGACTTTTACATAAAACACTTTTAGCAAAAATTATTCAAAGTATTCAGCTAGATACAAGGATACCTAGTTAATTGCTACATTTTCACATGTGTTAATGTACATATTTCAACAAGTTTTTGGACCATAAACTAGCTTGATTGAAAATTAGACACTACTGATTGGAAAGTCTCATTTCTGATAAGGCAAAACTGAATGCTGAGGCTGCCTTCATTTAGCATTTACACAAACTTGAAAGGAATACTCAGTTAGGTTTGTACCTTGGGAGGCAGGGCATATGGGACACAGTCTTCTAAATACATGTCAGGTCATGAAAAATTGTAACTTTTGTAAATTTGTTTAAGATAATTTTGAGTTTATAGGTGGTGGTGGATTTGAGAGACTTGGAGAAACTGAATCTAGTCATGGCAGGTTTTATCATGTCCTATTTATTTCTGGTAATGTCTGCAGAGGGGTAGGTACTTCCAAAAACAAAACATAAAATCCTACTACATGATTCCTGCCCATCCTGGAGAGAAGATATGGGGAATTGGTACAACATATGCAATTATGTTCAGATGTTTATATTCTAAATAGATTATATTTACACTGTTCCAATAAGACTTCTCAAGCTTGTCAGTGGGTCAGTTTTCTGTTGGAATCACAGCACAGATAGGTCTTTAAGAGGGAATCTATGCCAAAGAAGTTAGTAGCCTTACAGATGTACTCAGGAAGAGCGTTCAATTGATAGGGGATGCCATCAAGGAAAGCAGAGGCATTTATGTGAGAAGCTGACAAAGCTCACAGTGGGAGAAGAGGGCAGCACAGAATGAGAGAGGGGAATTGACATCATAGTGAATCTTGTCTAACTTCACTTTGAAAAAATGTTCTGCCTCATTTTACTTCCTTACAATAGAAATTTCAAACCCAAAATATGGTTAAAGTCACCAAGACAACACTTGAGTTTCAGCAGGTTTTAGGCAACCCGCCCTTTAAAAATTCCTAACAGGCTCAGACTCCAACAGTCTTTAGATATTTTGTGGAGTGGGAACAGGACTGGCTCCAGGGTTTGTGCCACCCCAAGCGGCGGAAAAAAAAAAAAAAGCCGCAATTGCGATCGGCGGCACTCTGGTGGCAGCTCCACCGTGCCGCTTTCTTCTTCGGCGGGAATTCGGTGGCAGGTGCTTCCCTCCGAGAGGGACCCACCGCCAAACAGCCCGACGTGCCGCCCCTTCCCCTTAGCTGCCCCAAGCACCTGTTTGCTGGGCTGGTGCCTGGAGCCAGCCCTGCGTGGGAATGCTTAATGATCTGCTTTTCTCCCTGTCTTTAGTGTTTCTAGTCCAGTTTTCTGGGCCCAAATATTGAAAGGCTTAAGTAATATCATTCATGAATCTAAATACCTGATTATGCCCACAAAATGATTCTCAATTTTAACCTGTGGGCAAAAAATGGTATGTCAGATGGATAGCTAAATGCCTATTTTACATTTCTTTCTACCCTTGATCTTCATTTCCTGTTTGAAACTTGGGTTTGGAGATGCTGGTTTGAAAACAGTACTAAAGCAGATAGATTAAATCTGAGTCCAAATTACCTCCAGCTCCAGAGTCTGTCACAAATAGTCTATTTTCTGCCCCTTGCACTAATCACTGGTACTTGGGTATGGTGTGAGGAGTCCTGATCTTGGCTGCATTGCCTGGCATCCATCCCATGATCACTGTGCTGGTCCAGGCTCCTGTTTTGGGTGCAGGCTGCTCCTCCAGCTATGCCCCTGTCCTGCTTCTGGGCTGACCCCATAGCCCTAGATACAGGATGCATTTGGGCCTACTCCCTCCCCCCCTCCCCCCCAGCAGCTGCAGCAAAAAAACTGTAGCTGTTTAGGCCTCAACTATGTGTGTGGTCTCTCTAGCCCTACCCATGTGTCAGCTGATTGGCTTTGGGCTAACCTCCTGTCCTGGAGACATTCCTCTCTTCCAAAGAGAGGTGGGCTGGCCGCTGGAAATCAGGGGTAGGATTGTCCCAATCTCCTACTTAACCGCAGATCTAGAGAATGAAGGCTCTACACAATGGGTCGGTCTACAGTTGGGAGCTAAGGGTTTGGGACCCAGGTTCAGGAGACATGCATACCTGTGCTAGCAAAGATTTCACTAGCGGCTAAAAATAGCACGTAGACATGAGTGGCAGGAGCGTAGCCATCCGATTGTGTGCCTAGTGTCTGTGATGGAACTGTACTCAGGACAGTGAGTTCCTTCCATCACTTGCGCTGCAGCAGCTACACTTCAATTTTTAGTCCATTAGCTCAATGAGAACTAGTGCAGATATGTCTCCTCGAGCTGGGAATTACACCCCTAGCTTGAAGTGCAGACATACCCTAGATTTCCCCCAACCACACCTCTGAAAGAGACAGCAATAGGGCAGGGAGGGCCTAATATCTGAAAGTGGCAATGGTGGGTGAGGGTGAGAATCTTCTGGAAACTGGGGGCTGGTGTGCAGAGCCACAAGCCAAGCAGGGAGCAGAAACGTAGGCAGCCAAGAGTCAGTTTGCCTAAGGGCCTGTAGGGAGTGGGGGAAGTGCCTTTCTCTTAGTAACTTCTCCTGTCTCATGGCCAAGAGTTGCTTTCTTGCTCATCAGCAAGGCAGGCTGCTACAGGCTTCTCTCTCCCTGTGCCTTCCTCAGCAGGAGCAGCACCATTCATCCCACCAGCTTCCCCACCATACCACATAGTCACCCCAGATACATGGGATGTGTATGGAAAGAGCTGGGAAGAGACCTACAGCATGGCACGGTTGTTGATGCAAAAAAGGAGCTGGGGAAATACTGTTACAACCTGGGATGCTGGCAAGAAAGTAGTTGTTCCTGGAATCAAGCCAGAAGTTACTAATGGAGAGTTACTTTTGTTCCCCAGTGTAAACTTCTTTTCCCCATTTTCAGTCTCACTGCAGTTCCTGCAAATACCTGATGACTTCTCCTTCCATTCCAATGCAGCAGCTGGCAGATTCAGTGATGTTCCCAATGCCTTTCACAGATAATTTATTAGGGCAGGAGATGGGAAACATCTTTCTCTCCTATAGGCAGGACACTGAAATCAGGGCTCTGGGTGTTCATGCAGGTACTGCTCTAACTTCTGCTACAAATATTAGAGCAACACCTCAGTCTCCATCAGGCTCTGACAGACCCCTCACTCTCCAGAGGTGGGAAAATCAAACATTTGATTTAAATAACATACTAAAAGTTTGTTGGTTTTATGTTAATCCCCTAAGCTCAGGGTTTACTAGGTCTAAAATTTATTTTGTTTAAGTTGCTGTAAAAACTAAACCACCCTCTAAGGCTGCAGCAATTTTAACTAAGTTTAAAAGTAGATGTTCTGTAGTTTAATATGTGTAACTTTCATCCTTAAAAATGTACCCATTAACCTGGAAGTTGTACAAAGATTGAGAAGAGAGGAAAATGAGTCCATCTGAACATGGCCTATTAGAATGTACTGTATCCAAATAATCACTAGTTCAGGATTATCAAAATTGACAGCGTAAGGCAACAGAGTTAGTATCATGATGCCAATTCAGGAAAACTTCAGTAGTAGTTTGGAACCGTTTCATTTTCTGTCCATTAGAATTAAATGGTGGGGCAGGCATGGTGGTTGAGGTCATATGATTCGTGAGTCTTAAAGACACTAGAAAATCAGCATACAGAGATTTGCATTCTGTCATTTTTGAAAGTCACCACATAGTTGTAATTGTACGGCATCCCTGCAGTCTGACTGAATCAGGTCATTTCATTTTGATGTAATTACGGAAAATACGATGTACCATCAAACATTAGAATGATCCAATTGCTCTGCACAATTAAGACTATTTTCCTCTAAGTGCTCATTAAAACCAATGTTAAATGGAAATATACATATATCAGTTCATATACATATCATTTGTACTTACTGTTACTGTCACTGCTGTCATTCTTAAGGGAACTGGCAGCAACAGGAAGTAACAACAATGGATTTGTTACACTGACTCTTGGATCTAAATAGAAAATGAGTGTCAGTATTATGCAACTTAAAATACAGATCCCCCTACATAAGGCACTTGGTTATAGGGCTACTCTGGTCTGTTAACATATGATATTAGATTATGGCTATAGGGGCTGGATCCACAAAGGTACTTAGCATTTAAACCCCACATTTAGGTGTCACTGATGCACTAAACCCTTGCCTTGCTGCTGCCTGACCTTGTAGGCACCTAAACTCACTTGGCACCTAAGTTTTTGCAGTAGGAGTTCCCTAAGTACCTCAGTTTCTGCTTCTGGGATTGCACACTGCTGCCTTGATTAGCCATCCAGGTGCTTATCTCCTGCCTGATGCTCAGAGTGAACCACAAACCAGGGAAAGATAGTTGGAGGAGTGCGTCTCTCTGCTGAGGAGCCTGATCTAGTAGGTGTGCTCAGAGGCCAACTACTGGATTGAGTCCCATTCAAAATCTGGCTGGAGGAGGAGGAGGCGGTAGTGACCTTATAATATTTAGTCCAGTGGTTAGAGCACTAACCCGGGATGTGGGGAACCCAGGTTCCATTTCACCTCCTCACATACACGGGGAGAGAGAGATTTTGAACAGCAGTGTCCTACCCAGGGCTGGCTTTATGGGGGATGACTGCCCAGAGCACTGTGGTCAAAAGAAAAGAAGTGGGGCAGCCCTGGAGTGCAAGGCTGCAGAAGGGAGCTTGAGGCAATGGGGGGTGGGAGCAAGGCAGCGGGTCCAGGGTGTGGTGTTGGGCTGGGTAGTGGGCTGGGGGAGGCAGTAAGGGCCATGGGGTGGGTGGGGAACTTAGGGAGGCAGCAGGAGCCAGGGGGATTGGATGGGTAGGGTGCCCGAGGAAGCAGTGGGGACCCTATCCACTTCCATATCTTCCACCTCTCCAGGAAAGTGCTGTAATAACTGAGAATTACAGAACAGAGGGTCCCTCTGTTGGTTTTTACAGATTCAGACTAACACGGCTATCCCTCTGATACTTGAGAATCACAGAAGACCCCTGTTCAAATCCTTTCTACCCTTCTACCTGAGGGTGGAATTGAACCTCCATGTCTCTCACATCCCAGATGAATACTCTAATGACTAAAAGTTATAATGTGGGCACCGCCTCGAGCCACTTTGCATAGAGTGAGGCAGGTGTCTAACTCATTCTCACAAGAAACAACTTAGGCGCCAAAGCCACCTACTCCAGGAGAGGAGTTCCCAGTTATGGATCACTAGCAGAGATAAGTGCCCAAGTCCATGAAAGGGGCAGGGCTTAGGGCACATCCTGCTTGCCAGCATCTCCCAGTGGCTAGTGTATGCAGCTCCTTCCTACTGACTTTTGAGGATCCTATTCTTAGGTGCCTATCTCTCCCCATTCATTGTATAGGGAGCCTAGTAGCAAACTCAGGCTTTGTAGATTGCATTGATGTTCCTGTGACTTTCTAGGTGTCTAAAAAAGTTAGGTGTTGCAACACTTCAGCCTCTGTGTGGATCCAGGCCTAAAGTACTTTCAGTTCCTATTGGTGTAACTGTGCAACTGGACATGTTACCCTAATTAAAACAACTATAATAATAGAGATATACCTATCTCATAGAACTGGAAGGGATCTTGAAAGGTCATTGAGTCCAGCCCCCTGCCTTCACTAGCAGGACCAAGTACCGATTTTTGTCCCAGATCCCTAAGTGGCCCCCTCAAGGATTGAACTTACAACCGTAAGTTTAGCAGGCCATTGTTCAAACCACTGAGCTATCCCTCCCTCCAATTAAGAATCATCGTGGCAACAAAATTTAAGAAATTCAAAACATCTATTCATTTTAAGGACTGCAATGGGAACAAGTATATGAAACCACAGGAATCTAACCTGAGCTTGTTAAAGTCTCTATATCATAAATCCATGATGCTATTTAATGGGAATGGGCCAAATTCACAGATGACTTTCAACTGGTGCTATTTACACTTAGTTCCAGACACTCAGCCTATAAACTATGCCACCTTAAGTACCTTTAGACCTGCTTACCAATGCTTAACCTACAGCACCTTACACATCGCCTCTGAATTGGCCCAGTATCCCCAAAGACATTTTCAAAAAGATCAAACTGTCATGGTTAAGCAAAAGTCAAGCGTAAGATAAAATGCAGTACTAAGAACATTGTAAAAGAACAACCCAGGATATTTTTGTTGATGTGAAAACAGTCTGAGCACATACAATGAAATAATTGTAGGCTGTATTAATAAACGATGCTATGTAATGATGCCAGTTTTGCTATCAGGCTTAATTCTATAGTACTAGCAGTGGGACTTCAGCCTTGGCATTAGTAGTCACTGTCACAGATATTAAGAAATATGAACCTAATAGATCAGATCCTCAGACGCTCTGAACTGACATAACTTTATTGACTTCAAAGGAGTTACACCAATTTACACCAGCTGAGGATCTGGCTCAACAAAAATGGGAACAATTTTATGATCTTACTGTTCTCTGGTGTTTCTGTTGTTGATGGCAGAACACAGTCACTATGATCTGATTTTTTTGCAAAATCCGTGTAGGCGTCAATAGTTCTATTAAAGCGCCTAAAGAATTCTTCAGGAATGAACCTGCCTTCTTCATAAAGATGAACATTTTCTTTTCTAAAATTCTAGGAAAAATACAGAATTCCATTTTTTAAAAGTCCAGACAAATACTCATTTTGGTCAATCTGGCCTGAGAGATAGACAATGGCTCTACCAAGGAATACCAACTGGTGACCCAGAAATGAAGTTAACATTTAAGATGCAGAGTTCTGCTTTACTTCAGGAAATCTCAACCTTAAAAATACCAAAAGCTCTGATCCCAGGATTTTGAATTAATTTATTTCACTTTGCAAAGTTAGCACTGTTAATCCACTCTCGAAAAATTGTCACAAAAATGTACAGCCTAGGCTTGAAATCTCCTCACTCATCTTATCCTAATAATGAAAAAAAACCATGAGATTTAAATTCTTAATTTAAAAAAAAAAAAAAGTTGTTTGTTCCTGGGTGTGTGGAATTTTATAAGGTTGTGCTTGACCATTTTAATGTGAAACAGGAACACAATATATTCAGTGTTATCATAAGTGTTTTGGATATTGAAACAAGTAACAGTGGTCCAAGTTCCACTATTGGTGTCAGCCTGCCTCTCTGGAGAGGATCTAAAAAGAAGAGAGGGACTCCATAATTGTGAAGCCTGATGGATAATATGTTGTGCCAAACTAACTGAAGACCCTGAGATCCATGTTAATGCTATTTTTTTAACCTATCCTTATCTTTAATGACAGCAGTTATTTATCCCAGCAATTCAAGTTTGGCCAGGGGCTAGTTTTTGGTCCTAATAAGTGTGGCAGGGACAAGAGCATCTTTAAATCATGCACCAAGAAAAGCTACCTAGTGGGCGGTTCTTCAGTTTGTTTTATTTTTCTTGTTACAAGGATAGATCTAGGTTCATTCTTCTTCCAGGAAACAAAACTACCTAGTAGTTACCTCAACGTACAGAGATTACCTTCCTTATTTCCATTTATCTAAAAGTCTTTCTTTTAAGACAAAGATTTTAAGTAAAATCACACTTTTTTTTTTAAATTAAATATCTTGTACCAACAAACCATGGGAAATTCATAGATTGAATTTGCTAAGATAGATACTTTTGAGTGTGTGCTAAAGAACAAAATTAGGATTGTAATGGAAAGGTAATTAAAACCCTAACATACAATCACCATCACAGCAACTACATAATGCACCTAACTGCAGATCAGGAGATCAGGTTCTACTCGGAGGTTTGTCATAGACTCTCTGTTTGATAATGGGCAAGTCACTTCACCTCTCTGTGCAACTGTTTCTCTCTGTAAAATGGGAATAATTGCACTTGCCCACATTTGTAAGTTGTTTAAGATCTACTGATCAAAGGTAACTATACACAGAAGGTGAAATCCTTGACTTCAACAGGCCCAGGATCTCACACTTAATACTTTTAAGTAAGTAATTATTAACAAAACCATTTACTCATACATAGAGTACTCACAGCTGGGCAATGTTACTCAGAATGCAATTAGATATATCAGGGCTTTTACCTAAATGTTATTAACAAACTTAACTCTTATTACTCTCATTCCTAATAAGGCTAGAATCAGACTCCTGGAGTGAGATTCCTTGAGCACTTCCAGCAACTACTGGAATCAGGAAGGCCCACTATCATGTATAATTTTCCTTGGCTAAATATCCATTAATTCAATATGAAGGTTTCTGAAACTGATTGATTAATATAATCTTACTAGTTCATCATAATTTTTTTCAGATATTTTCAGATTCAAATTAATAATTATGCTCAGGATTCCAGTGTAAGTTAGATGCAAAATGATTCATGCTTATTTGACATAGACCAGTTTGATTTACCTTGAGAATGAGAGTTAAATGTTTGCACTACGCACTGACAACATATTGAATATATCTGTCTGTTTGGGCATACATTGTAATCCCTCTGACGTTTTTTAAGTGGTTATACCTAAAGCTAAGATTTTGTCATGGATATTTTTAGTAAGAGTCACTGATAGGTCATGAGCAATAAACAAAAATTCACAGAAGCCTGTGGTGTGTACATAATTTTACTAAAAATATCTATGACAAAATGGGTAGGAGAAGGGTCTAACACATTCCTGCTGGGGCTCTAAAGTCCCCACACTGCCCATGACAGCGACAGCGGGGCAGCTGCAGGGGCCCCAGCTTGGAGCCTGGAGGGGCCCCCTTGATTAGCGGTGGCCTGGAGCTCCTGTTGGAGCATCCCACTGCAGTGGCGGCTGGGAGCTGTGGGTCTTGGCTGACAGCTCCAGCCCCACAGCTGTCATATTGGTCTCTGGAAGTCACAGATTCCATGACTTTGTGATCTCTCTGACAAAATCCTAGCCTTATCTTATACCTTTTTTCCACTTTATGTCGCCAATAGCTAACATCTCTACATTGTTCTCAATATATTTTTAAAGGGGAAGTAGTAGTTGCATTGAATAGGAATTGAAACAAAGAATATAGAACCTAAAGTAGCCTTGGTCATTGGGCTTTTTTGTTGTTGTTACTATATCAAGCCATGTATTCTGCTACAAAAATTGAGATATAATTATGCAGTATAAAGGGAAAAACTCTCTTTGAGAAGATTACCTTATTTTTCTCAGAATCTAGACATAACATAATATCATTGATTATCCTCGTGAGATTATTGATGATTGAATAGTTACTTAAAACATCAGACATATCTGAAAATTTTTGCAGAAGATTATGCAGACTCTTTGAAAACTCAGGCACCATCAAATGCAACCAACAGTGATTAGGCTGTCAGGGAAGATAAAAAAGAAGAGAGGCAGATTAAACACCACACTTAACCAATTTTTGCATAAGTAATGCAGAATGTAAAAGTAGATTAAATTGTTCCTTCCAATTTGCATCATCTTGCACTTGTCTAAATTGTAATTCAACTAATATTATGTTGCCTGCTGTTCTCTTGAGTCCTTGTGGTGCACCTTGCAATCCTCCTTGATCTTGGCTGACTTAATTATGTTATCAGAAAAGGTTGTCAGCATAATGTTACCCCTTCTTCTAGTTTGGGAATAAATGTCAAACCTCAGTTTGAGCATCTGATCTGTGGGCTACTAGAGTATTAACCTCTTTCCATGCCAAAATTGGCCATTTATTCCTACTCTTTCATATCATACCTACTTCTGTCTTTTTAATGACTTTGTCTGGAAAGCAATTGTCAAATAATCTTCATTTCACTACTGTTGCTACCCTACACTTATATAGCACCTTAAATCCAGGAGGATCTTTGAGTTAAGGTTCTGTTCTGAAAAATAAGTTTCTAAACTTGGCATTGTGGGATTCCACGATTGTTTTCTTAATTTCTGAGCAACTCTGCATAGTTTACAAGAAACTGCTTCCCCCTCCAGTCTTTTTTTACTAAATGCCTGCCCTGCAAGCTCATCCTGGGTATGAAAGTCAACCTGAGGTTTTTCCTTCTCATGTACCCTTACCAATAAAAAGAATTAAGAGGCCAAGTTATGACCTCAGTTACAGCTGTGCAGTATTGTACTTCAAACACTTCAAATCATGCCCCAAGTGATACTTGTGCAACCACAAGTCAGTGGGTTTGCACAGGTTTAGCTGATTGCTTCTGTAATTGGAACCTAGTAAATCATTCTGTTGATGTAGGAAGTAATAAAATACAGCAGGTGTTGGCTCTGCAGGACTAACATGAGTAAAAAGTAGAGAAACCTAAGTCATTATGCTAAGTAGACATGCCTGAATATATACACAGGCAGTAGATCTGTTCAACGAAAAAGGGACAGATTTATATACTGACCACTTTATATATAGAAATCTCTTCACAACAAACCATGCCTTTGTCACACAATGCGCTATTACACATTGTAGGAAAGATTTAAAAAAAAAAAAAAGAGAGAAGAAGAATAGATATCAGTACAGTAAGTAAAACACTGGAATTTGTCTAGAACACTAAGCTATTATCTCAGCTCTTTATAAAGTTGCCCTGGCATCTTTAGTGACCACCAGTGGTCAAGATTATGTTTTGTATTTCATATGAAACCTATGCCTTCAGTAGCACAGTGCCTGTCTCTAACTCCTCTTGCAGTACCTTGCATGATATTTGGAGTTCTTCCTTCCAAATACTGACATGCCCGGATTTTCTTCACCTTGTGAGATAGATCACAATACTAAAGTGTTATATTTGGTATTCCTTATATGTTCCAAAATTTCTTGTTGTGTTCAATCAGCATCACTTGGAGCTGAATGCTCTTCTAGCCTAGTTTACCTCCTATTCATTACCATTTACCTTACCATTAGTTCACCTTTCTGCATTTTTATGGGGGGGGGGGGGGAGAGGCATGCATACCTTCTAAGACTAAATAAACTATTGAGCAGTCTTCATGAGTAGTGAACAGGTTCACATTTACAGTTTAGCTTTACGTTACAATCTTCACTAACTTTGTCATTTTTGTGTAAAAGAAACCACAAAGTAGTATTACAGTATTTAGCATTACAGTATACCTCCTGGTATGAGTCCCATATAAGGATGTAGCAAGCCGTATGTAATGTTGTTGTGGTGTTGGCCCCAGGGTATTAGACAAGGTGGGCGAGGAAATATCTTTTATTGGATCAGCTTCTGTTGGTGAGAGAAGTTTTGAGCTTACACAGAGCTCTTCCTTCCGGTCTGGGAATGGGAAACGTGTAACAAACCGTGACATTTTGAGCATTGTGCAATTGACAATGCCTGGCCTTGCCTCTCAGCTCCTTTTGTAGAGGAACACTAACAGAAGGGCAGTAGAAAGAGCAAAGAATAGAAGCCTTGTTGACGTTTATTCTGTAGTAGGGTTACCATAATCCAGCAATCAAAAAAGAGGACGGGAGGAGCCCCGCCCCTGTCCTGCCCTAGCCCCGCCCCTGTCCTGCCCTAGCCCCGCCCCTCCCACTTCCCCCCCTCAGAACCCCCAACCCTCCCCCCACTCCTTGTCCCCTGACTGCCCCCTCCTGAAACCCTCCCCCCATCCTAACTGGCCCCCTAGGACTCTACCCCCTACCTGTACCCTGACTTCCCCAACCCTTATCCACACCCCCACACAGACCCCTGGGACTCCCATGCCCCATCCAACCACTCCCCCACCCCCAGACAGCCCCCCCCCAGAACTCCCGACCCATCTAAACCCC